>NC_135822.1:5325447-5480447 GCF_964213995.1 Mustelus asterias
AACCCATTTGCAGCCCTCTGTCAGGAAGTTCACATGTTCACGGGGGGGGGGGGGGGGGGAGGGGAACGGGGGGGGGGGGGGAGGGGGGAACGGGGGGGAGGGGGGAACGGGGGGGAGGGGGAACGGGGGGGGGAGGGGGAACGGGGGGGGGAGGGGGAACGGGGGGGGAGGGGGAACGGGGGGGAGGGGGAACGGGGGGGAGGGGACGGGGGGGAGGGGGAACGGGGGGGAGGGGGAACGGGGGGAGGGGAACGGGGGAGGGGGAACGGGGGGGAGGGGGAACGGGGGGGGAGGGGGAACGGGGGGGAGGGGGACGGGGGGGAGGGGGAACGGGGGGGGGAGGGGGAACGGGGGGGAGGGGAACGGGGGGGGAGGGGGGAACGGGGAGGGAAGGGGGGGAGGGGGAACGGGGGGGAGGGGGGAACGGGGGGGGAGGGGGAACGGGGGGGGGGAGGGGGAACGGGGGGGGAGGGGGAACGGGGGGGGGGAGGGGGAACGGGGGGGGAGGGGGAACGGGGGGGAGGGGAACGGGGGGGGAGGGGGAACGGGGGGGGAGGGGGAACGGGGGGGAGGGGAACGGGGGGGAGGGGGAACGGGGGGGGAGGGGGAACGGGGGGGGAGGGGGAACGGGGGGGGAGGGGGAACGGGGGGAGGGGGAACGGGGGGGGAGGGGAACGGGGGGGGAGGGGGAACGGGGGGGAGGGGGAACGGGGGGGAGGGGGAACGGGGGGAGGTGGAACGGGGGGGAGGGGGAACGGGGGGGAGGGGGAACGGGGGGGAGGGGGAACGGGGGGAGGGGGAACGGGGGGGAACGGGGGGGGGAGGGGGAACGGGGGGGAGGGGAATGGAGGGGGAGGGGGAACGGGGGGGGAGGGGGAACGGGGGGGGGAGGGGGAACGGGGGGGGAGGGGGAACGGCGGGGGAGGGGGAACGGGGGGGGAGGGGGAACGGGGGGGGGGGAACGGGGGGGGGGAGGGGGAACGGGGGGGGAGGGGGAACGGGGGGGAGGGGAACGGGGGGGAGGGGGAACGGGGGGGAGGGGGGGAACGGGGGGGGGGACCGGGGGGGGTGGGGGGGGGACCAGGGGGGGAATGGGGGGGAAACGGGGGGGAACGGGGGGAAAACGGGGGGGGGGGGAAGGGGGGGAAAGGGGGGAACGGGGGGGGAAGGGGGGGGGGAACGGGGGGGGGGAACGGGGGGGAGGGGGGGAACGGGGAGGGGGGAACGGGGGAGGGGGGAACGGGGGAGGGGGGGAACGGGGGAGGGGGGAACGGGGGAGGGGGGGAACGGGGGAGGGGGGGAACGGGGGAGGGGGGGAACGGGGAGGGGGGGAACGGGGGAGGGGGGGAACGGGGGAGGGGGGGACGGGGGAGGGGGGGGACGGGGGAGGGGGGGACGGGGGAGGGGGGGACGGGGGAGGGGGGGGACGGGGGAGGGGGGACGGGGAGGGGGGGGACGGGGGAGGGGGGGGGAACGGGGGGGAACGGGGGAGGGGGGGCAACGGGGAAGGGGGGGGAACGGGGGAGGGGGGGGAACGGGGGAGGGGGGGAACGGGGGAGGGGGGGAACGGGGGAGGGGGGAACGGGGGAGGGGGGGAACGGGGAGGGGGGAACGGGGGAGGGGGGGAACGGGGGAGGGGGGAACGGGGGAGGGGGGGAACGGGGGAGGGGGGGAACGGGGGAGGGGGGGAACGGGGGAGGGGGGGAACGGGGGAGGGGGGAACGGGGAGGGGGAACGGGGGAGGGGGGAACGGGGGGAGGGGGGGAACGGGGAGGGGGGGAACGGGGAGGGGGGGGAACGGGGGAGGGGGGAACGGGGGAGGGGGGGAACGGGGGAGGGGGGGAACGGGGGAGGGGGGGGAACGGGGGAGGGGGGGGAACGGGGGAGGGGGGGGAACGGGGGAGGGGGGGAACGGGGGAGGGGGGGGAACGGGGGAGGGGGGGAACGGGGGAGGGGGGGGAACGGGGGAGGGGGGGAACGGGGGAGGGGGGGAACGGGGGGGAACGGGGGAGGGGGGGGAACGGGGGAGGGGGGGAACGGGGGAGGGGGGGGAACGGGGGAGGGGGGAACGGGGGAGGGGGGGAAACGGGGGAGGGGGGGAGGGGGGGGAACGGGGGAGGGGGGGAACGGGGGGAGGGGGGGAACGGGGGAGGGGGGGAACGGGGGAGAACGGGGGAGGGGGGGAACGGGGGAGGGGGGGGAACGGGGGAGGGGGGGAACGGGGGAGGGGGGGAACGGGGGAGGGGGGGAACGGGGGAGGGGGGAACGGGGAGGGGGGGAACGGGGGAGGGGGGAACGGGGGAGGGGGGGGAACGGGGGAGGGGGGGAACGGGGGAGGGGGGGAACGGGGGAGGGGGGAACGGGGGAGGGGGGGGAACGGGGGAGGGGGGGGAACGGGGGAGGGGGGGGAACGGGGGAGGGGGGAAACGGGGGAGGGGGGGGAAACGGGGGAGGGGGGGAAACGGGGGAGGGGGGAACGGGGGAGGGGGGGAACGGGGGGGGGGGGGGAACGGGGGAGGGGGGAACGGGGGAGGGGGGGGAACGGGGGGGGGGGGAACGGGGGAGGGGGGGGAACGGGGGAGGGGGGGGAACGGGGGAGGGGGGAACGGGGGAGGGGACGGGGAACGGGGGAGGGGACGGGGAACGGGGGAGGGAACGGGGGAGGGGGGGGAACGGGGGAGGGGGGGGAACGGGGGAGGGGGGGAACGGGGGAGGGGGGGGAACGGGGGAGGGGGGGGAGGGGGAACGGGGGAGGGGGGGAACGGGGGGGAGGGGGAACGGGGGGGGAACGGGGAGGGGGGGAACGGGGGAGGGGGAACGGGGAGGGGGGGAACGGGGAGGGGGGAACGGGGGAGGGGGGAACGGGGAGGGGGGGAACGGGGGAGGGGGGAACGGGGGAGGGGGGAACGGGGGAGGGGGGGAACGGGGGAGGGGGGGAACGGGGGAGGGTGGAACGGGGAAGGGGGAACGGGGAAGGGGGGAACGGGGAAGGGGGGAACGGGAAGGGGGAACGGGAAGGGGGGAACGGGGAAGGGGGGAACGGGAAGGGGAACGGGGGAACGGGGGAGGGGGGAACGGGGGAGGGGGAACGGGGGAGGGGGAACGGGGGAGGGGGGGGAAGGGGGGGAGGGGGGAACGGGGGAGGGGGGAACGGGGGAGGGGGAACGGGGGAGGGGGAACGGGGGAGGGGGGAACAGGGAGGGGGAGGGGGGAACGGGGAGGGGGAGGGGGGAACGGGTAGGGGGAGGGGGGAACGGGGGAGGGGGGAACGGGGGAGGGGGAAACGGGGGAGGGGGGAACGGGGGAGGGGGGAACGGGGAGGGGGGAACGGGGGAGGGGGGAACGGGTAGGGGGAGGGGGGAACGGGGGAGGGGGGAACGGGGGAGGGGGAGGGGGGAACGGGGGAGGGGGGAACGGGGGAGGGGGAACGGGGGAGGGGGGAACGGGGGAGGGGGAGGGGGAACGGGGAGGGGGAGGGGGGAACGGGGAGGGGGAGGGGGGAACGGGGAGGGGGAGGGGGGAACGGGGAGGGGGAGGGGGGAACGGGTGGGGGCAAGGGGAAACGGGGAGGGGGAAGGGAAACGGGGGAGGGGGAAGGGGAAACGGGGGAGGGGGAAGGGGAAACGGAACGGGGGAGGGGGGAACGGGGAGGGGAGGGGGGAACGGGGGAGGGGGGGAGGGGGGAACGGGGGAGGGGGGAACGGGGGAGGGGGGAACGGGGAGGGGGGAACGGGGGAGGGGGGAGGGGGGAACGGGGGAGGGGGGAACGGGGGAGGGGGAGAACGGGGGAGGGGGGACGGGGGAACGGGGGAGGGGGGAACGGGGAGGGGGAACGGGGGAGGGGGGAACGGGGAGGGGGGAACGGGGGGAGGGGGGAACGGGGAGGGGGGAACGGGGGAGGGGGGAACGGGGGAGGTGGGAACGGGGGAGGTGGGAACGGGGGAGGGGGGAACGGGGGAGGGGGGAACGGGGGAGGGGGGAACGGGGGAGGGGGGAACGGGGGAGGGGGGAACGGGGGAGGGGGAACGGGGGAGGGGGGAACGGGGGAGGGGGGAACGGGGGAGGGGGGAACGGGGGAGGGGGGAACGGGGGAGGGGGGAACGGGGGAGGGGGGAACGGGGGAGGGGGGAACGGGGGGAGGGGGGAACGGGGGAGGGGGGAACGGGGGAGGGGGGAACGGGGGAGGGGGGAACGGGGGAGGGGGGAACCGGGGGAGGGGGGAACGGGGGAGGGGGGAACGGGGGAGGGGGGAACGGGGGAGGGGGGAACGGGGGAGGGCGGAACGGGGGAGGGGGGAACGGGGGAGGGGGGAACGGGGGAGGGGGGAACGGGGGAGGGGGGAACGGGGGAGGGGGGAACGGGGGAGGGGGGAACGGGGGAGGGGGGAACGGGGGAGGGGGGAACGGGGGAGGGGGAGTGGGGGGGTTGGCAGGGGGGGGTGTGGGGGGGGATTGGCGGGGGGGTGTGGGGGGGATTGGCGGGGGGGGTGTGGGGGGGATTGGCGGGGGGTGTGTGGGGGGATTGGCGGGGGGGGTGGGGGGGATTGGCGGGGGGGTGTGGAGTGGATTGGCGGGGGGGGGGTGTGGAGGGGATTGGCGGGGGGGTGTGGGGGGATTGGCGGGGGGGTGTGGGGGGGATTGGCGGGGGGGTTGTGGGGGGGATTGGCGGGGGGGTGTGGGGGGGATTGGCGGGGGGGGGGTGTGGGGGGGATTGGCGGGGGGGGGGGGTGTGGGGGGGATTGGCGGGGGGGGGGGTGTGGGGGGGTTTGGCGGGGGGGGTGTGGGGGGATTGGCGGGGGGGGTGTGGGGGGGATTGGCGGGGGGGGGTGTGGGGGGATTGGCGGGGTGGGGTGTGGGGGGGATTGGCGGCGGGGGTGTGTGGGGGGGATTGGCGGCGGGGGTGTGTGGGGGGGATTGGCGGCGGGGGGGTGTGGGGGGGATTGGCGGGGGGGTGTGTGGGGGGATTGGCGGGGGGGGGGTGTGGGGGGGATTGGCGGGGGGGGGGTGTGGGGGGGATTGGCGGGGGGGGTGTGGGGGGGATTGGCGGGGGGGGGGGGTGTGGGGGGGATTGGCGGGGGGGGGGGGGTGTGGGGGGATTGGCGGGGGGGGTGTGGGGGGGATTGGCGGGGGGGTGGTGTGGGGGGGATTGGCGGGGGGGGTGTGGGGGGATTGGCGGGGGGGGGTGTGGGGGGGATTGGCGGGGGGTGTGTGGGGGGGATTGGCGGGGGGGGAGGTGTGGGGGGGATTGGCGGGGGGGGGTGGTGTGGGGGGGATTTGCGGGGGGGGGGGGTGTGGGGGCGATTGGCGGGGGGGGGTGGGGGGGGATTGGCGGGGGGGGGGTGTGGGGGGGATTGGCGGGGGGGGTGTGGGGGGGATTGGCGGGGGGGGTGTGGGGGGGATTGGCGGGGGGGGGTGTGGGGGGATTGGCGGGGGGGGGTGTGGGGGGGATTGGCGGGGGGGGTATGGGGGGGATTGGCGGGGGGGTGTGGGGGGATTGGCGGGGGGGGTGTGGTGTGGGGGGGATTTGCGGGGGGGGCCGTGTTGGGGGGATTGGCGGGGGGGGGGTGTGGGGGGAACGGGGGAGGGGGGGAACGGGGGAGGGGGGGAACGGGGGAGGGGGGGAACGGGGGAGGGGGGAACGGGGGAGGGGGGGAACGGGGAGGGGGGGAACGGGGAGGGGGGGAACGGGGGAGGGGGGGAACGGGGGAGGGGGGGAACGGGGGAGGGGGGGAACGGGGAGGGGGGAACGGGGAACGGGGAGGGGGGGAACGGGGAGGGGGGGAACGGGGGAGGGGGGGAACGGGGGAGGGGGGAACGGGGGAGGGTGGAACGGGGAAGGGTGGAACGGGGAAGGGGGGAACGGGGGAGGGGGGAACGGGGGAGGGGGGAACGGGGGAGGGGGGAACGGGGGAGGGGGGAACGGGGGAGGGGGAACGGGGGAGGGGGGAACGGGGGAGGGGGGAACGGGGGAGGGGGGAACGGGGGAGGGGGAACGGGGGAGGGGGGAACGGGGGAGGGGGGAACGGGGGAGGGGGGAACGGGGGAGGGGGGAACGGGGGAGGGGGAACGGGGGAGGGGGAACGGGGGAGGGGGAACGGGGGAGGGGGAGGGGGGAACAGGGAGGGGGGAACGGGGAGGGGGAGGGGGGAACGGGTAGGGGGAGGGGGGAACGGGGGAGGGGGGAACGGGGAGGGGGGAACGGGGGAGGGGGGAACGGGGGAGGGAGGGGGAACGGGGGAGGGGGGAACGGGGGAGGGGGGAACGGGGAGGGGGAACGGGGGAGGGGGGAACGGGGGAGGGGGGAACGGGGAGGGGGGAACGGGGGAGGGGGGAACGGGGGAGGGGGAGGGGGGAACGGGGAGGGGGGAACGGGGAGGGGGAACGGGGGAGGGGGAGGGGGGAACGGGGGAGGGGGGAACGGGGAGGGGGAGGGGGGAACGGGGAGGGGGAGGGGGGAACGGGGAGGGGGAGGGGGGAACGGGGAGGGGGAGGGGGAACGGGGTGGGGGAGGGGGAACGGGGGAGGGGGCAAGGGGAAACGGGGGAGGGGGAAGGGGAAACGGGGGAGGGGGAAGGGGGAAACGGAACGGGGGAGGGGGGAACGGGGAGGGGGAGGGGGGAACGGGGAGGGGGAGGGGGGAACGGGGGAGGGGGGAACGGGGGAGGGGGGAGGGGGGAACGGGGGAGGGGGGAACGGGGGAGGGGGAACGGGGGAGGGGAGGGGGGAACGGGGGAGGGGGGAGGGGGGAACGGGGGAGGGGGGAGGGGGGAACGGGGAGGGGGGAACGGGGGGAGGGGGGAACGGGGGAGGGGGGAACGGGGGAGGGGGGAACGGGGGAGGGGGGAACGGGGGAGGGGGGAACGGGGGAGGGGGGAACGGGGGAGGGGGGAACGGGGGAGGGGGGAACGGGGGAGGGGGGAACGGGGGAGGGGGGAACGGGGGAGGGGGGAACGGGGGAGGGGGGAACGGGGGAGGGGGGAACGGGGGAGGGGGGAACGGGGGAGGGGGGAACGGGGGAGGGGGGAACGGGGGAGGGGGGAACGGGGGAGGGGGGAACGGGGGAGGGGGAACGGGGGAGGGGGGAACGGGGGAGGGGGGAACGGGGAGGGGGAACGGGGAGGGGGGAACGGGAGGGGGGAACGGGGAGGGGGGAACGGGGGAGGGGGAGTGGGGGGTTGGCGGGGGGGGTGTGGGGGGGGATTGGCGGGGGTGTGGGGGGATTGGCGGGGGGGGTGTGGGGGGATTGGCGGGGGGTGTGTGGGGGGGATTGGCGGGGGGGTGTGGGGGGATTGGCGGGGGGGTGTGGAGGGGATTGGCGGGGGGGGTGTGGAGGGGATAGGCGGGGGGGGTGTGGGGGGATTGGCGGGGGGTGTGGGGGGGGATTCGCGGGGGGGGTGTGGGGGGGATTGGCGGGGGGGTGTGGGGGGGATTGGCGGGGGGGTGTGGGGGGGATTGGCGGGGGGGTGTGGGGGGGATTGGCGGGGGGGGGGTGTGGGGGGGATTGGCGGGGGGGGGTGTGGGGGGGTTTGGCGGGGGGGTGTGGGGGGGATTGGCGGGGGGGGTGTGGGGGGGATTGGCGGGGGGGGTGTGGGGGGGATTGGCGGGGGGGGGTGTGGGGGGGATTGGCGGCGGGGGTGTGTGGGGGGATTGGCGGCGGGGGTGTGTGGGGGGGATTGGCGGCGGGGGTGTGTGGGGGGGATTGGCGGGGGGTGTGTGGGGGGTATTGGCGGGGGGGGTGTGGGGGGGATTGGCGGGGGGGGTGTGGGGGGGATTGGCGGGGGGGGGTGTGGGGAGGATTGGCGGGGGGGGGGTGTGGGGGGGATTGGCGGGGGGGTGTGGGGGGATTGGCGGGGGTGGTGTGGGGGGGATTGGCGGGGGGGGTGTGGGGGGGATTGGCGGGGGGGGGTGTGGGGGGGATTGGCGGGGGGGGTGTGGGGGGGATTGGCGGGGGGGGAGGTGTGGGGGGGATTGGCGGGGGGGGGGTGGTGTGGGGGGATTTGCGGGGGGGGGGAGTGTGGGGGGGATTTGCGGGGGGGGGAGTGTGGGGGCGATTGGCGGGGGGGGTGTGGGGGGGATTGGCGGGGGGGGTGTGGGGGGGATTGGCGGGGGGGGGGTGTGGGGGGGATTGGCGGGGGGGTTGTGGGGGGATTGGCGGGGGGGGTGTGGGGGGATTGGCGGGGGGGGGGGTGTGGGGGGGATTGGCGGGGGGGGGTGTGGTGTGGGGGGGATTTGCGGGGGGGGGCCGTGTTGGGGGATTGGGCGGGGGGGGGTGTGGGGGGGATTGGCGGGGGGGTGTGGGGGGGATGGCTGTGGGGGGGATTGGCGGGGAGGGTGGGGGGGATTGGCGGGGGGTGTGTGGGGGGATTGGCGGGGGGGGTGTGGGGGATTGGGGGGGGGGGGGGTGTGGGGGGATTGGCGGGGGGTGTGGGGGGGATTGGCGGGGGGGATGTGGGGGGGATTGGCGGGGGGAGTGTGGGGGGGATTGGCGGGGGGGGTGTGGGGGGGATTGGCGGGGGGGTGTGGGGGGGATTGGCGGGGGGGGGTGTGGGGGGGATTGGCGGGGGGGGGGTGTGGGGGTGATTGGCGGGGGGGGGGTGTGGGGGGGATTGGCGGGGGGGTGGTGTGGGGGGGATTGGCGGGGGGTGGTGTGGGGGGGATTGGCGGGGGGGGGGTGGTGTGGGGGGGATTTGCGGGGGGGGGGGTGGGGGGCGATTGGCGGGGGGGGGTGTGGGGGGATTGGCGGGGGGGGTGTGGGGGGGATTGGCGGGGAGGGGTGTGGGGGGATTGGCGGGGGGGTGTGGGGGGGATTGGCGGGGGGGATGTGGGGGGGATTGGGGGGGAGTGTGGGGGGGATTGGCGGGGGGGGTGTGGGGGGATTGGCGGGGGGGGTGTGGGGGGGATTGGCGGGGGGGGGTGTGGGTGGGATTGGCGGGGGGTGGTGTGGGGGGGATTGGCGGGGGGGTGGTGTGGGGGGGATTGGCGGGGGGGGGTGTGGGGGGATTGGCGGGGGGGGTGTGGGGGGATTGGCGGGGGGGGGTGTGGGGGGATTGGCGGGGGGGTGTGGGGGGGATTGGCGGGGGGGTGTGGGGGGGATTGGCGGGGGGTGTGGGGGGGATTGGCGGGGGGGGGGGGTGTGGGGGGGATTGGCGGGGGGGGGGGTGTGGGGGGGATTGGCGGGGGGGGGGTGTGGTGGGGATTGGCGGGGGGGGGGTGGTGTGGGGGGGATTGGCGGGGGGGGGGGGTGTGGTGGGGATTGGCGGGGGGGGGTGGTGTGGGGGGGATTGGCGGGGGGGGGGGTGGTGTGGGGGGGATTGGCGGGGGGGGGGGGGTGGTGTGGGGGGATTTGCGGGGGGGTGTGGGGGCGATTGGCGGGGGGGGTGTGGGGGGGATTGGCGGGGGGGGGGGGGTGGGGGGGATTGGCGGGGGGGGGGGGTGGGGGGGATTGGCGGGGGGGGGCTGGGGGGGATTGGCGGGGGGGGGGGGGGTGGGGGGGGATTGGCGGGGGGGGGGGGGGTGGGGGGATTGGCGGGGGGGGGGGTGGGGGGATTGGCGGGGGGGGGGGTGGGGGGGATTGGCGGGGGGGGGGGGAACGGGGGAATTGGCGGGGGGGGGGGGGTGATTCCGCTACCTCAGACTGCGCCGCCTCGGCCTCCATCCCCGGGCCCGCGTACTGACTGAAGCCGCTGTGTGTGCCCCGGGTCCCGGGCTCTCTCTCAGCCTCGGGCTGCGGCGCTCGAGCGGTTTGCCTTTCCCGCTCGAACAGAAAGCGCGCGCGGACACTCGCAGCTTCACTGAGTCCCCTCCCCCCCGGCATTGATTTCACATCTAAATCTCTTCCTAACCCTCTCCTAACATCCTCTCACTAATATATCCCCAGGAAAACATTTTGCTGCCTTTTACCTTTTCAGACAATTTTCCTTCCTGCTGCCTCACTGTCTCCAGTTGCTTCACTGTATTCTGTATATATTTCTGACTATTCATTTTTTTATCATCTGCTCCAGGCACTAATTACTTCATTTTCAGCCTTTTGGGAAACATATAATCCTCAACCATTCTGACCAATGAAACCATGGTTTCAAAGATGAGATTCCCCAGAGCACCAGCATTTCTTGATGTAAGTCCAGAGTCTTTGCAGATAGTTAATGGTCGGGTGTTGGGGAGACTTACAGGACAAAGAGATCTAGGGGTACATGTTCATAGCTCCTTGAAAGTGGAGTCACAGGTGGATAGTGTGGTGAAGAAGGCATTCAGCATGCTTGGTTTCATTCGTCAGTAAGAGTTTTAACAACACCAGGTTAAAGTCCAACGGGTTTATTTGGTAGCAAATACCATTAGCTTTCGGAGCGCTGCTCCTTCGTCAGATGGAGTGGAAATCTGCTCTCAAACAGGGCACAGAGACACAAAATCAAGTTACAGAATGCTGATTAGAATGCGAATCTCTACAACCAGCCAGGTCTTAAAGATACAGACAATGTGAGTGGAGGGAGCATTAAGCACAGGTTACAGAGATGTGTATTGTCTCCAGACAGGACAGCCAGTGAGATTCTGCGAGTCCAGGAGGCAAGCTGTGAGGGTTACTGATAGTGTGACATAAACCCAACATCCCAGTTTAGGCTGTCCTCATGTGTGCGGAACTTGGCTATCCGTTTCTGCTCAGCGACTCTACGCTGTCATGTGTCGTGAGGGCCACCTTGGAGAACGCTTACCCGAAGATCAGAGACTGAATGTCCGTGACCGCTGAAGTGCTCCCCACAGGAAGAGAACAGTCTTGCCTGGTGATTGTCGAGCGGTGTTCATTCATCCATTGTCGTAGCGTCTGCATGGTTTCCCCAATCTACCATGCCTCGGGACATCCTTTCCTGCAGCGTATCAGGTAGACAATGTTGGCCGAGTTGCAAGAGTAGGTACCATGTATCTGGTAGATGGTGTTCTCACGTGAGATGATGGCATCCGTGTCGATGATCTGGAACGTCTTGCAGAGGTTGCTGTGGCAGAGTTGTGTGGTGTCGTGGTCACTGTTCTCCTGAAGGCTGGGTAGTTTGCTGCGGACAATGGTCTGTTTGAGGTTGTGCGGTTGTTTGAAGGCAAGAAGTGGGGGTGTGGGAATGGCCTTGGCGAGATGTTCGTCTTCATCAATGACATGTTGAAGGCTCCGGAGGAGATGCCGTAGCTTCTCTGCTCCGGGGAAGTACTGGACGACGAAGGGTACTCTGACCACCATGTCCCGTGTTTGTCTTCTGAGGAGGTCGGTGCGGTTTTTCGCTGTGGCGCATCGGAACTGTTGATCGATGAGTCGAGCGCCACATCCTGTTCTTATGAGGGCATCTTTCAGCATCTGGAGGTGTCTGTTGCGATCCTCCTCATCCGAGCAGATCCTGTGTATACGGAGGGCTTGTCCGTAGGGGATGGCTTCTTTAACGTGTTTAGGGTGGAAGCTGGAGAAGTGGAGCATCGTGAGGTTATCCGTGGGCTTGCGGTACAGTGAGGTGCTGAGGTGACTGTCCTTAATGGAGATACGTGTGTCCAAGAATGCATCCGATTCCGGAGAGTAGTCCATGGTGAGTCTGATGATGGGATGGAACTTGTTGATGTCATCATATAGTTGTTTCAGTGATTGTTCACCCTGACTCCAAAGGAAGAAAATGTCATTGATGTATCTAGTGTATAGCATCGGTTGAAGGGCCTGTGCAGTGAAGAAGTCTTGTTCGAACCTGTGCATGAAGATGTTGGCATATTGAGGTGCGAATCTGGTCCCCATGGCTGTTCCGTGTGTCTGGATGAAGAACTGGTTGTTGAAGGTGAAGACATTGTGGTCCAGGATGAAACGGGTGAGTTGTAAAATTGCATCTGGAAACTGGCAGTTGTCGGCGTTGAGTACTGAGGCCGTTGCAGCAATGCCATCATCGAGGGGGATGCTGGTGTAGAATGCTGAGACATCCATTGTGACGAGGAGTGCTCCTGGTTCAACCGCTCCATGTGTGTTGAGTTTCTGTAGGAAGTCCGTAGTGTCGCGACAAAAGCTGGGGGTTCTTTGTACAATGGGTTTCAGGATGCCCTCGACATAGCCGGAGAGGTTCTCGTACAGGGTCCCATTGCCCAATACGATGGGACGGCCGGGTGTGTTTGCCTTGTGTATCTTTGGGAGGCAGTAGAGATCTCCAACGCGGGGAGTACGTGGGATGAGAGCACGGAGGGTGCTTTGAAGATCTGGATCAAAGGTCTTGATCAGAGTGTTGAGTTGACGGGTGTGTTCTTTGGTCGGATCTGTGGGTAACTGTCTGTTCCTCGTTCAGTTGTCGGTACAGTTCTTTGCAGTAATCCATTCTGTTCAGTATGACGATGGCCCCTCCTTTGTCTGCTGGTTTGATGACAATGTTGCGGTTGGTCTTGAGAGCGTGGTTCATTCATCAGAACATTGAATGCAGGAGTTGCGATGTCTTGTTGAAGTTGTACAACACATTAGTAAGGCCACACTTGGAATACTGTGTGCAGTTCTGGTCACCCTATTATAGAAAGGACATTATTAAACTAGAAAGAGTGTAGAAAAGATTTACTAGGATGCCACCAGGACTTGGTGGTTTGTCTTATAAGGTGAAGTTGGATAGACTGGGACTTCTTTCCCTAGAGCGTAGGAGGCTTAGGGGTGATCTTATAGAGGTCGATAAAATAATGAGGGGCATAGATAAGGTAGATAGTCAATATCTTTTCATAAAGGTAGGGGAATCTAAAACTAGAGGGCATAGGTTTAAGGTGAGAGGGAGAGATACAAAAGGGCCCAGAGGGGCAATTGTGGTGAGTGTCCGGAACCAGCTGCCAGAGGTAGTAGTAGAAGCGGGTACAATTTTGTCTTTTAAAAAGCATTTAGACAGTTACATGGATAAGATGGGTATAGAGGGATATGGGCCAAATGCGGGCATTTGGGACTAGCTTCGTGCTTAAAAAAAAGGGTGGCATAGACAAATTGGGCCGAAGGGCCTGTTTCCATGCTGTAAACCTCTGTGACTCTATCTCCCAAACTACTCACTTCTCATCACCTAAATCACCCACATCACATATGGACTATTCTCTGTGTAATGGCTAAATCAATTCTACAAGGTTTAGAATTAATGTAAGACTTGCCAAAGATGACACTCTATGTACAAAATGCAACCAGGGAGCAAGATGAGTCAATTATTCATTGAAGGATCATTTTCTAACATCTCCAAATAAATTCCTGTACAAAAAGGTCCTACAATCCTTATCTTAACATAATCCCATGAGCACCATTCTCTGCTTTCTTACCATGCCTACTTGGCTTAATCCATCTGCTGCTGAAAACCTCATCCTTTTATGACCACATTCCTGGCTGGCCACTCATCTTCACTTCAAAAATCCATCCTTCCATTGCCAACACTGACAGCCTACCCTACCATGGCTCAGTTGCGAACACTCTCATTTCTGAGTCAGAAGGTTGTAGCTTCAAGTTCCACTATAGGACTTGAGCACAGGAAACAAGGCTGACACTTAGTGCAGTACTGAAGGAGTGCTGCACTACCAGAGGTGCAATATTTCAGGTAAGGGGGCGAATTTTCCCATGGGAATCATAGCAGGCGAGGGGCAGACCATGGAAATGTCCATTGACCTTGGGCGAGATTTTCAGCTTTGGGGCAAGCGTAGCCGGAAAATCCTGCCCAAAATTTTACCTCAAGGCCCTGTCAGCTCTCTCAGCTGTACGTAAAATATCGTGTGGCACTAATTTAAAAGCAGTGGAGTTCTTCCTGGTCCGTATGTATCTCTCAGTCAACATCACAAAAACAAATAATTTGGTCATTGTTGAGTTTTTATTTATTCGTGGGACATGGGCGTCGCTTGCTGGCCAGCGTTTATTGCCCATTCCTAATTGCCTTTGAGAAGGTGATGATGAACTGCCTTCTTGAAACGTTGCAGTCCATGTGCTGTGGGTTGACTCACAATGCCATTAGGGAGGGAATTCCAGGATTTTGACTCAGCGACTGCAAAGGAACGGTGATATATTTCCAAGTCAGGATGGTGAGTGGCTTGGAGGGGAACTTGGAAGTGGTGGTGTGTCATGGGTTTGGAAGGTGCTGTCTAAGGATCTTTGGTGAATTACTGCGGTGTGTCTTGTAGATAGTACACACTGCTAATACTGAGCGTCGATGGTGGAGGGGGTGGATGTTTGTGGATGGGATGCCAATTAAGCGGGGCTGCTTTGTCCTGGATGGTGTCAAGCTTCTTGAGTGTTAGAACTGCATCCATCCAGGCAAGTGGGGAGTGTTGTAGGAGCTTGCTTTGAGTAATTTGGTTGCTAGCTTTCCTACATTCACACATTTTCATAAATGACCTGGATGAGGAAGTGGAGGGATGGGTTGGTAAGTTTGCTGACGACATCAAGGTAGGTGGTGTTGTGGATAGTTTGGAGGGATGTCAGAAGTTGCAGGGAGACATAGATAGAATGCAAGACTGGGCGGAGAAGTGGCAGATGGACTTCAACCCGGATAAGTGTGTAGTGATCCATTTTGGCAGATCCAATGGGATGAAGCAGCAGTATAATATGAAGGGTACCATTCTTAGCAGTGTAGAGGATCAGAAGGACCTTGGGGTCCGGGTCCATAGGACTCTTAAATCGGCCTCGCAGGTGGAGGATGCGGTCAAGAAGGCGTACGGAGTACTAGCCTTCATTAATCGAGGGATTGAGTTTAGGAGTCGGGAGATAATGCTGCAGCTTTATAGGACCCTGGTTAGACCCCACTTGGAGTACTGCGCGCAGTTCTGGTCACCTCATTACAGGAAAGATGTTGAAGCCATTGAAAGGGTGCAGAGGAGATTTACAAGGATGTTGCCTGGATTGGGGGGCATGCCTTATGAGGATAGGTTGAGGGAGCTTGGTCTCTTCTCCCTGGAGAGACGAAGGATGAGAGGTGACCTGATAGAGGTTTACAAGATGTTGAGAGGTCTGGATAGGGTAGACTCTCAGAGGCTATTTCCAAGGGCTGAAATGGTTGCTACGAGAGGACACAGGTTTAAGGTGCTGGGGGGTAGGTACAGAGGAGATGTCAGGGGTAAGTTTTTCACTCAGAGGGTGGTGGGTGAGTGGAATCGACTGACGTCGGTGGTGGTGGAGGCAAACTCGTTGGGGTCTTTTAAGAGACTTCTGGATGAGTACATGGGATTTAATGGGATTGAGGGCTATGATAGGCCTAGAGGTAGGGATATGATCGGCGCAACTTGTGGGCCGAAGGGCCTGTTTGTGCTGTGGCTTTCTATGTTCTATGGTCTATGTTCTACCTCAAAAGTACTCATTTAGTGTAGAGCACTTAGGGAAGTCCTGAGATCATCTCAGGAGCCGTGCAAATGCAAGTCTTTTTTTATCTGTTTTTGTTGTTTCCTCACCACACCTACATGCTAGTACTCTGATGTTCCGAAACACACAATGCAGAACTGAACTGCACAAAACTGCAACAGCAAATCTGCTCCCATTAGCCATTTTGTTGCAAGGAAGTTGCCTTTCGAGGTTTCCTTTTGAAAAAATATTTGAGCAAATCTATTGTTATTTAATGGTAGTATCACTTGACGGGAACAGTAACACTGTTACTTAGCAAAGTTGCACTCACAATAAGCATTAAAATATAATATAAAAAGGCAGGTTGGGATTGCACAAGAATGAAGGTACACTGTCGAGAGCTGCAAAGATTAGATCTCAGCAGAAGAAGGCTTTGACTTCCCTTTTCACTTGCAGGAAAGCACGCATTGTACTTTTATCAGCAAAAGTACAAGTCAGTTAATCAAGTTTCTGTAGCAGTGCTCATAGATCTCAGACAGATCTTCTAAATCATGCTATGTTTCAAAAGAAAACCAACAATAATTGCTTTCCTGATCTTAATACTTGTGGACTTAATTAAGGCAACAACTGGACTACCCAAACTCACCCCTGAGCATCAGCGTTTTAAGCGCCAAGTAAGTACTATCTTTCTTATCTGAATTTTCTCCATGGTGTTTACTGTGAGGATTTAACAATCAAGGGATTTAATGTTAAAATGCTATCAACAGAAGATCTTAATACACTGATTAGTTGGGCACAAATGTTGTTCGATGTTACCATAGTTGTTCCACTATATACCGGGTGCCCTTGTGCAACCTTAAGCTTCAATAACTTTGGATGTACACACAATAGAAGCAAGCTAGAAACAACAAATTAAAGCATGATTAATTGTATTTTTGAATGTTAATATTCATGAAACTATTCAAAAGCAGTTGGACAATGTTTCCAACAAGTTGGAAAATTGGATTGGATGATTTATCATAAAAGATGGTAATTATATCAAAGCTGAGAAATTTTAACTGTATTACCCTAAAACTTTAAGAATTACACTTTTGTATCTCAGTCACAATTTGTTTCTATCAAGTGTAAGTTATGAATGTTTGAATTTGCACAAGAACTTTATGAACATTCTGTATATGGGACACAGTGGTTAGTTAGCACTGCTGCCTCACCGCTGCCAGGTTCAATTCCCGGCTTGGGTCACTGTATGGGAGTCTGCACGTTCTCCCCATGTTTGCGTGGGTTTCCTCCGGGTGCTCCGGTTTCTCCCCGTAGTCCAAAAGACATGCTGGTTAGGGTGCATTGGCCATGCTAAATTCTCCCTCAGTGTACCCGAACAGGCGCCAGAGTGTGGCGACTGGGGATTTTCACAGTAACTTCATTGCAGTGTTAATGTAAGCCTATTTGTGACACTAATAAAAAAAAATTTAAGAAATATAACTTAGGGATTGCTGAACCAAAAAAGGCAAAGATTGTTTCTAGTTCACTAACCACAATCTTGATAGTCACCTGGTATAATGACATTGGAGCTTCATAATTAACTTAGCTACTAATCACAGCAATCGAATCAACCTCTATCAGTTACTCTACATCAAACATTAGTCGGAGAGACTAGGACCCGAGGGCACAGCCTCAGAATAAAGGGATGACCCTTCAGAACCAAGATGAGGAAAAATTTCTTCAGCCAGAGGGTGGTGAATCTGTGGAATTCATTGTCACAGAAGGCTGTGGAGGCCGGGTCAGTGAGTGTATTTAAGACAGAGATAGATAGGTTCCTGATTGGTAAGGGATCAAAGGTTACGTGGAAAAGGCAGGAGAATGGGGTTGAGAAACCTATCAGCCATGACTGAATGGCGGGTGGAACAGACTCCTTGGGCCAAATGGTCTAATTCTGCTCCTATACCTTATGGTCTAAACGCAGACAAGCCACAAGAAACAATTCAATATTGGAGAGCTTTGAGGTCTGTGAGTCCAATGTTATCTATTCCTCCAACATTTGATGCAAAATGACATGTCAGGTCTTGGGTTACTCATGTGCTACATGTCAATGCTTTATTTTTGAAAATAACTCTTGTCTAATTTACATTTGAATGAATCAACACTTACGCAGATTGGCACATTGGAACAGGATAGTGCAACTATTGTACACTATAGCCTCCTGTGCATCAAATCTTCAATGGCCAGAAATACATGCATGTTTTGAAAGTGTCCCGTAGTCATAGTGAATACATGACTACCTGTATGATACCTATAACACTTAGAGTCAATTGTGCTGACATGATAAGCAGAAACAAAGTTGTTGCAGTTTAGTTATAGAATTAACAGGAGTGTGCTGTATATACATGAATGTGTTTAGTGAGGTGACTGGTTAAGTAATTGAATCATTTCAGTTGGCCACAGCTCAGGGATTCATTTCTTATCACAACACGCAAAGTATGTAAGATTAGCAGGATAAATACATGAAGTTACAGGGATAGGGCGTGGGTGGGATTGTTGTCAGTGCAGGCTCGATGGGCCGAATGACCTCTTTCTGCACTGTAGGGATTCTATGATTCTATGTTTTCAGGCGCCTATTTCTACTTTCTATTAAAAAACTTTCCATTAGCACATTTTGCAATGCAACTCAGACCCAAAAAGAAAAATCTGAAAATTGAAAATGAAAATAAGCATGGCTAGAGATTTGGAATAAAACTGAAAATTCTTCAGATATGTAGCAGATCGGTCAACAGCTGAAAGAGGAAGATAGGTAAATGATTCAAGTCTGATCCTTTCTAATTGAGGGTCACAAAACAGGAGCCTCACTTTCTCTTTTATATTCCGATGACGATCCATAGCTTTTCTAATTATTTTCTGGTTTTTGATTAACATACAGGGCAGGATATTGATGCCCTAGAACTGAATCAGGAGGAAAGGCTGGAAATTCTGGGCTCTTCATCCTCGAAAGGGGGCCAGAGAGCAAGCTCTCGTAGAGATCCTTGCAAGCACCCTTGGGGTGGCACGGTGGGACAGTGGTTAGCACTGCTGCCTCACAGCGCCAGGGACCCAGGTTCGATTCCCCGCTTGGGTCGCTGTCTGTGTGGAGTTTGCACATTCTCCCCGTGGCTGCATGGGTTTCTTCCAGGTGCTCTGGTTTCCTCCCACAGTTCAAAGATGTGCTAGTTAGGTAAACTGGCCGTGCTAAATTCCCCCTCAGTATACCCGAACAGGCGTCGGAGTGTGGCGACTAGGGGATTTTCACAGTAACTTCATTTCAGTGTGAATGTAAGCCTACTTGTGACTAATAAATAACAAATAAACTTTAAGCAGTGTAGGAAGTGATAAATTAGAAGCTCTAAGCCTCAATTTTAAGTTAAGCCTCAACTGCAGGACAAGCAGACACAAGGTAAGCTATCAATAAGCAGAAATAATAGCAAAATAGAATCCCTACAGTGCAGACGATCATTCAGCCCATTGAGCCTGCACTAACAACAAACCCACCCAGGCCCTATTCCCGTAACCCCATGAATTTACCCTGCCAATTCCCCTGACACTAAGGGGCAATGTAGCATGGCCAATCCACCTAACCTGCACATCTTTGGACTGTGGGAGGAAATAGGGGCAAACATGGGGAAGAATGTGCAAATTCCACACAGACAGTGACCCAAGGCCAGAATTGAACCCTGGCGCTGTGAGGCAACAGTGCTAACTACCATGCCACCCAAAGCAGATTCTGATCGATAGCAGTAAGTACTTCATTGTGGAATTAATATCGGGGTGGCCTTCCAGATAGGCCATTGAAACTTAAAGCATGGAATGTGATAATCTCTGCTCAAGCTGCTATTGAGGCAAGATCCATAAGAACATGAGAACTAGGAGCAGGAGTAGGCCATCTGGCCTCTCAAACCTGCTCCGCCATTCAATAAGATCATGGCTGATCTTTTCGTGGACTCAGCTCCACTTACCCGCCCGCTCACCATAACCCTTAATTCCTTTACTGTTCAAATATTTATCTATCCTTGCCTTAAAAACATTCAATGAGGTAGCTTCAACTGCTTCACTGGGCAGGGAATTCCTCAGATTCACAACCCTTTGGGTGAAGAAGTTCAATTCTTTGACAAGAGAATTAGATATTGCTTGAAAAAAATAACTTTAAAGGGATTTTGGATTAGGATAGGCCGTTTATTCAGAGAAAAGCACTGGTGTAGGATTGATGGGACAAGCATCTGATTCTGTGCTGAAACCATCTCTGGTTTTATGCAAAATCTTTAAATAAACATTTTCCTGCTCGCACTTTGAAGGGACAGGAGGGCTGAGTGATCCCAAAATCTAATGGCAGCATAAAGTCAATTTGAAAGTATTTGCTAATCCTACTGAACGCTTCAATCAACGTGGAGATAATTAAGTGCCTCATTTTTCAGAGAATTGCTCGCAGTATCTGATTCTAGTTGTTGGCCTTCCTATCTAAAAATCAACCTCACATATTCAATTGTGGTCATTAATTCCTTTCAGTATTGATGAGAAACAAGTTTTATTTCTCAGTGAGAGCTGTGATGCCAATTTTGATCATTGATGAAATAACACTGAGTAGTTCTCAGTGCATGACTATCCCTCGGAGAATGGGAGAAACTGGATCAGGCATGGCACTATTGCTGGGAGGAATGTCACTGTCAAGTCCACACACATCAGAATATTGAGAGTGTGCTAAGTTCTGCAGGTGTAGGAGCCTCCTTCCACATTTAAAAGTATTGCTCAGCCTTACAAAATACATGAACAGTTTTAAACCTCTTGTTTTCATAGAATCCCTACAGTGCAGAAGGAGGCCATTCGGCCCATCCAGGCCCTATTCCCATAACCCACATATTTACTCTGCTAATCCCCCTGATACTAGGGTCAATTTAAGCATGGCCAGTCAACCTAACCCGCACATCTTTGGACTGTGGGGGGAAACCGGAGCACTCGGAGGAAACCCACGCTGAGTCTTGGAGGGCCAAAGGGCCTGTCCCAGTGTTGTAATTTTCTTTGTTCTTTGACATGGGGAGAATGTGCAAACTCCACACAGCTCGTGACCCAAGGCCAGAATTGAATCCGAATCCCTGGCGCTGTGAGGCAGCTGTGCTAACCACTGTGTCACTGTGCCGCCCTAGTGTTTTAAATACAGTATTTCAAAACTCGGTGCATCCAGCACTAATTTCAAAGTCAAGTCATATGGCACAGATGGAGGTCATTCAGCCCATCTTGCCTGTGCCAGCCCATTGAAAGAAGGGTGGTAGAGATAAATTACAGTCCAGTGAGTCTCACACCAGTGGTAGGAAAACTATTGGAGAAAATTCTGAAGGTGAGAATTAATCTCCGCTTGGAGAGGCATGGGTTAGTTCAGGATAGTCAGCATGACTTTGTCAGAGGGAGGTCATGCTTAACAAATTTGATTGAATTTTTCAAGGCAGTGATCGGGTGTGTAGATGAGGGTAGTGCAGTTGAAATACTTTATATGGATTTCAGCAAAGCCTTTGACAAGGTGCCACATGGAAAATTGTCCATAGGATACAGGATAAGTTGGATCCAAAACTATCTTAGTGATAGGGGACAAAGTGTGGTGTAGAAGGCTGTTTGTGTGACTGGAGGCCGGTGTCCAGTGGCGTACCACAAGAATCAGTGCTAGGTCTCTTATTATGTGTGATATATATATATAAATGATACAGATGAGAATGTGGGGGGGATGATAAGCTTGCAGATCACACAAAGATTGGCAGGCTGGTTAATAGTGAAAAAGAAGGTCTTGGTCAGATGGGCAGATCCGTAGCTGATGGAATTTTACCCTTAAAAGTGTGAGGTGATGTACTTTGGAAAGAGTAACAAGACAAGGGAGCACTCAGTGAATGGCAGGACATTAGGAAGCTCAGAGGAATAGAGGGATCTTTGGTGCTGGTCTACAGATCTCTGAAGGTGGCAGGACAGGTTAATAGGTGAGGTTAAGAAGGCATATCACATACAATAAGGACCTAGCACTTGCCCTTAGATTATAAGAGCAGGGAGGTCATGATGGAGCTGTGCAAAACTTTGGTTAGGCTGGTGTACTGTGTAAAGTTCTGGTCAGCTCACTATAGGAAGGATGTGATTGCACTGAGGAGGGTGCAGAGGAGATTCACCAGGGTGTTGCCTGGGCTGGAACCAGTGCTGGATTTAGACTTGGTGAGGCCCTAAGCTATATAAACCTTGGAGGCCCCTTGTTAAAAAGTTACACCAAAAGGTCTCACAAAGGTGCGTACCAAAACAGGACCTTGGGTCGCCACAAAAAATTGAAAACATAATTATGCCTTTTAATTATTTAATAGCAAGGTATTTAAAGTGAAAAATACAAATTATTTTCAAATGAATGCATTTACTGATTACATATTTATCATTTGGCTGGCTTGATCTCTCTCATAGATTATAATCCCTGGAAACAATACTTAAATGTAATTTTAAAAATAATTTTAAGATACATTAATATATATACAAAATGCTGACAAAATAAGTAATCAGGATCACTTTTATTAATATAAGTAATAATGAAATTGTTTGCAAAATCAGAAAACTGATATCAGATACAACTTAAAACATTTTCTTTCTTGATTTCTCAAAAGCAACATCATGAATTATGTCCTCAAATGATATGCTACGCAGCTTATCGCTTTCTATGCACATGATGCTAAGTGCAGACAGTTTGTCTTGAGACATGGTTGCTCTCAGTTCATTTTTGATTCTCTATAGCTGTGAAAATGACCTTTCTCCTGAACAATTTGTTACCATCAGACATAAGAATAGTTGTAATATTGCTTCCACATTAGGGAAAACTAAATGAATCTTGTCCTGGAAGATGATTTGATACAGATCTTTGTGGCAAATTTGTTCTTTTCCTGGATAATTCTGCTTGACATGAGCATGGAAGTGCTTCAGTTCCCCCGTAAGGTTAACATCAACATCGTTTGGATACTCTTTCATCAAAGTTTCTACTGCCTCACGCGGCTGTGCCTCTGAAGCTTCTAAATCAACTAAAAATGAAAATTTGTTTGCAGCATAATTGTAGACTGTTGCTCTTCTTCTCAAGTTTGCTTCAAGGACATCGATTATAGGAGTGAAGGATTTCACTCGAAATTTATCTCTTGGAGAAAGCTCTTCATCAGGATCAGGTGCAGGTCCATCGTCGGCTTGTTTTTTTCCTCACCCTCCTCCTTTTCTCTGCACACTTGTAATCTACATCAGGCAGTTTGGATTTAGCTTCTTGTTCAATATCATCAAAATTTTCTCGAATATTTTTCACAAGGTGGAAAAGTGATGTGTACAGATTCGCACATGCGGTAAGTGCGATCTGTGGATCCTGGAGCGCCTTACTGGTTTTGTGAAACTCCTCCAGCAAACGAGTCCATACGTGTAGCATAAAAACAAACTCCAGTTCCTCCATTTTTTCCAGAAGAGCTTGTCTTCTTGTATCACCCTTTTCATTCTCATTAGTATGGAGATTACTTTAGAGCATCGGTGATTGACCTGTAACTCTCATTTATGGCAGACACAGCTTTGGCATGTGCTTCCCACCTAGTGTCGGACAGATACTTAACATACTTTGGTACTCTGGAGTTTGCGTTCAAGAATGATGACAACACAGCCGACCTCTTTGTAGAAGATGAAAAGAAAGTGTATATTTCTTGCACAACAGCAAAAAGGTTTACTGCATCTAAACAGCAATCTACTGCAGCATGGCCAACAAGATTTAGTGAATGTCCGGCACAGGGAATATACATAGCATGCTTGTTTTTCTCTAGAATTTTTGCTGCATTCCTTTGTATTTACCAGCCATATTTGCTGCATTGTCATATGACTGTCCTCGGCACTTACTGAAATCAACTTTGCAATCTTTACTTAGATAGTCCACCACCATATCCGCCATACTTTCACCACTGTGATTTTCCAACTCTAGGAAAGTTAGAAAGCGTTCAACAGGTAAACCATCATCAGGTGATACATGTCTTACTATAACATTTAGTTGATCCACGTGGGAAAGATCTGGTGTAGAGTCCACAGACAAACTGAAGTAGCCTGCTTTTCTCAAATCATCCAAAACTGATTCTCTTACTCTATTACCCATAAGCTGAATAAGTTCATCACATATTGTCTTAGACAAATATGAAGCAGACCCAGATCCTCTGTTTCCATATTGTTTTATGTGGTTGGAAAGAAATGGATCAAACTTAGCAACTAATTCTAACAGGCCAAGGCAGTTGCCATTATTTGGTGATCCAAAAGTTTTATTGTCTCCCCTAAAAGCTAGCCCACGTTCTGCTAATGCGCATATCACCGTAACAACACGCTCAAGCACATGTCTACAGTACTGTTGCTCTGTTTTTATTTGATCTGCTAGTCTTGAGTTGAAGGTTGAACCACGCTTTCTTGTCAAGTATGTCAACAAAGCTGTTCTATGCTCTTCAGAGTTTTCATGACGTTTAATTGCAATGAGATTTCGCCAGTCAGAAAACCCACCAGAAGCTAGTGCTGCAGTTGATGTTGAAAAGAGCTTGCAGACAAAGCAGTAAACACAGCCAGTTGTTGGAGAGTGCACTAGCCATTCCCGATCGTATATTTCACCATGAACTTTTCTGGACTGAAAAAGACCTTTTGAACAATATCTATCTTGATTTTTGAATGACCGCTTTGAGTTTTCAAATGGGCCGTTCCGGTGTTGACACTCTAAAGGACCCTTAAGGATCCAATATGAGAGTTCATCCTCGGTTAAGACACCCGTTGACCTACATCATTGAGTTTCGTGAATTTTGTTGTTTCAACTGTGGATGTCGGCTCTGCAATGCTCACATTTGCATCACTTCCAGTGTTTTCCTCAGCTGAGATTCCAGACTCTATTTTTTTTAAAAATACTTTTCCAATTCAATCAAATCAAATCCAATTCAGAGTCTCAACAAGTTGAGACATTTCAGATCCAGGCTGACAAGACAGGACGGGAGACCAAAACCACCCTGTCCTGGGCCTGATCTACATGAGTCAAGCTGATTGGAGAAGGGGGAGGATCCTCCTCCAAGACTTGAGCTCATTTGCATCTTAGCCAAAAGGCCGAGATGCCGCTTTTAAAAATTGCTTCATATGAAACACATGAAGCCTCAGTGTAACCTAATGACCTCAACCAAGTGCAGGTGATCCATACTACACTTGATCTTAGCCAAATTTTTCAGACTCTATTGTCTCAGTAGCAGAGGCACTAGGCTGTGGTTGTTTTGGAGTAAAGTAACAGTCAACTTTTGGTAATTTTTTGAGTTGCTCTTCAAGCTGGTGCTTTCTTTTTCTTTTCTGGTATCCGCTCTTAAATGTTCTCTTCATTGTAAACATAGAACATAGAACATAGAACATTACAGCGCAGAACAGGCCCTTCGGCCCACGATGTTGCACCGACCAGTTAAAAAAAAAAACTGTGACCCTCCAACCTAAACGAATTTCTTTTCGTCCATGAACCTATCTACGGATCTCTTAAACGCCCCCAAACTAGGCGCATTTACTACTGATGCTGGCAGGGCATTCCAATCCCTCACCACCCTCTGGGTAAAGAACCTACCCCTGACATCGGTTCTATAACTACCCCCCCTCAATTTAAAGCCATGCCCCCTCGTGCTGGATTTCTCCATCAGAGGAAAAAGGCTATCACTATCCACCCTATCTAAACCTCTAATCATCTTATATGTTTCAATAAGATCCCCTCTTAGCCGCCGCCTTTCCAGCGAAAACAATCCCAAATCCCTCAGCCTCTCCTCATAGGATCTCCCCTCCATACCAGGCAACATCCTGGTAAACCTCCTCTGCACCCTCTCCAAAGCCTCCACATCCTTCCTGTAATGTGGGGACCAGAACTGCACACAGTACTCCAAGTGCGGCCGCACCAGAGTTGTGTACAGTTGCAACATAACGCTACGACTCCTAAATTCAATCCCCCTACCAATAAACGCCAAGACACCATATGCCTTCTTAACAACCTTATCTACTTGATTCCCAACTTTCAGGGATCTATGCACACATACACCTAGATCCCTCTGCTCCTCCACACTATTCAAAGTCCTCCCGTTAGCCCTATACTCAACACATCTGTTATTCCTACCAAAGTGAATTACCTCACACTTCTCCGCATTAAACTCCATCCGCCACCTCTCGGCCCAACTTTGCAACCTGTCTAAGTCTTCCTGCAAACTACGACACCCTTCCTCACTGTCTACCACACCACCGACTTTGGTGTCATCAGCAAATTTGCTAATCCACCCAACTATACCCTCATCCAGATCATTAATAAATATTACAAACAGCAGTGGCCCCAAAACAGATCCCTGAGGTACACCACTTGTAACCGCACTCCATGATGAATATTTACTATCAACCACCACCCTCTGTTTCCTATCCGCTAGCCAATTCCTGATCCAATTTCCTAGATCACCCCCAATCCCATACATCTGCATTTTCTGCAGAAGCCTACCATGGTGAACCTTATCAAACGCCTTACTAAAATCCATATATACCACGTCCACTGCCTTGCCCCCATCCACCTCCTTGGTCACTTTCTCAAAAAACTCAATAAGGTTAGTAAGGCACGACCTACCTGCCACAAAACCATGCTGACTATCACCTATCAATTCATTACTCTCCAAATAACTATAAATCCTATCCCTTATAATTTTTTCCAACATCTTGCCGACAACAGAAGTGAGACTCACCGGTCTATAATTCCCGGGGAAGTCTCTGTTCCCCTTCTTAAACAATGGGACAACATTCGCTAACCTCCAATCTTCTGGTACTATACCAGAGGCCAACGACGACCTGAAGATCAGAGCCAGAGGCTCTGCAATCACTTCTCTTGCCTCCCAGAGAATCCTTGGATAAATCCCATCCGGACCAGGGGATTTATCTATTTTCAGACCCTCCAGAATATCCTGCACATCCTCCTTATCAACTGTAATACTGTCTATTCTACTCCCTTGCAACCCAGTGTCCTCCTCAGCTATATTCATGTCCCCTTGCGTGAACACCGAAGAGAAATATTGGTTCAATGCTTCACCAATCTCCTCCGGTTCCACACATAACTTCCCTCTGCCATCTATAACTGGCCCTAAACTTGCCCTAACCAACCTTCTGTTCTTGACATACCTATAGAACGCCTTAGGATTCTCTTTAACCCTATCCGCCAAAGTCTTCTCATGTCCCCTTTTAGCCCTTCTAAGCTCGCTCTTCAACTCCCTCTTAGCCAATCTAAAGCTTTCTAGTGCACTACCCGAGTGCTCACGTCTCATCCGAACATAAGCCTCCTTTTTCTTTTTAACCAACAAAGAAACTTTTTTGGTGCACCACGGTTCCCTAGCCCTACCAATTCCTCCTTGCCTGACAGGGACATACCTATCACAGACTCGCAGTAGCTGCTCCTTGAAAAAACTCCACATGTCGGACGTTCCCAGTCCCTGTAATCTCCTAGTCCAACCTATGTTTCCTAATTCTCTCCTAATAGCCTCATAATTACCCTTCCCCCAGCTAAAACCACTGGCCCGAGGTTCATGCCTATCCCTTTCCATCACTAAGGTGAACGTAACCGAATTGTGGTCACTATCACCAAAATGCACACCAACTTCCAAGTCTAGCACCTGGTCTGGCTCATTTCCCAGCACCAGATCCAATATAGCCTCACCTCTAGTTGGCCTGTCTACATACTGAGTCAAAAAACCTTCCTGCACGCTTTGAACAAAAACTGACCCCTCTAACGAGCTAGAGCTATAACAATTCCAGTCAATATTAGTCAAGTTAAAATCCCCCATAACAATTGCCCTATTACTTTCACTCCTAAGCAGGATTGACTCCGCAATCCTTTCCTCAACCTCTCTAGAACTTTTAGGAGGTCTATAAAAGACTCCCAACAGGGTGACCTCTCCTCTCCTATTTCTAATCTCCGCCCATACTACCTCAACAGATAAGTCCTCATCAAACCTCCTCTCTGACACTGTGATACAATCTCTGACCAATAATGCTACCCCTCCCCCTCTTCTACCTCCTTCCCTACTTCGACTAAAACATTTGAACCCCGGGACCTGCAGCATCCATTCCTGCCCCTGCTCTATCCATGTCTCTGAAATAGCCACAACATCGAAGTCCCAGGTACTGATCCACGCTGCAAGTTCACCCACTTTATTGCGAATACTCCTGGCATTGAAGTATACACATTTCAAACCCTGCTCCACCCCACCTCTGCAATGCCGTGCATTGCAGTCCCCATCCATGCATCCCTCACTTTCAGCCCCACTACTCAGGATCCCTCCCCCCCCCCGAATCAGTTTAAACCTCCCTGCATGGCCTTAGCAAATTTACCCCCCAGGATATTGGTCCCCTTCTGATTAAGGTGTAGACCATCCTTCTCATAGAGGTCACACCTTCCCCAGTACGAGCCCCAATTGCTTAAGTACCTGAACCCCTCCCTCCTGCACCATCCCCTCAGCCATGAATTCAAACCTTCCCTCTCCCTATTCCTCTCTAAACTATCCCGTGGTACAGGCAAGAGTCCAGAGATAACCACTCTGTCAGTCTTGGCCTTTAGTTTCCACCCCAACTCCATAAATCCCTGCCTAATATCCCCTTCCCCTATCCTCCCTATGTCGTGTGTCCCCACATGTACAATAACTTGTGGTTTATCTCCCTCCCCCCTAAGAGTCCTGAATACCCTGTCAGACACATCCCGGACCCCAGCCCCTGGTAGGCAACACACCAACCCTGAGTCCCTACCTTTAGTTCCGACCCTCCTATCTGTCCCCTTAATTGTGGAGTCTCCAATCACAAGGCCCAGTCTTTTACAGCCCCTAACCACCTGAGCTTTCTCACTCGGCTCACCCCCAGAGATCTGCTCTCTATGCTCAGTTGATTCCTCCTCAACTGTAGCCTCCAGCACCGAAAACCTATTATGGAGGGGAACCGCCCCAGGGGATTGTCTTCCCGATTGCTTCTTACCCCTCCTCCTGGCATTGACCCAAGCCTCATTTCTAGGAGTTACTATTTCTCTATAACTCTTATCAACTTCCACCTCCGCCTCCCGAATTATGCGGAGTTCCTCTACCTCCCCCTCCAGCTCCTTTACACGCTCCTCCAGAAGCTGCAATCTAATGCACTTCTTACAACTAAAATCTCCTGAAACACTACTGGATTTCCTCACCACATACATCCCACAGGAGATGCAGCATACTGCCTGAACTGCCATCCCTGAAGCCATTACCAGCAAGAAAAAAAGAAAACAAAAAACTTCCCCACACTTATAATTAGGTTAGAGGAGGATGGAAGGGTGGGATCCTCTACCAGTGTAGAGGATCGGGTATCTCCTCTGCACCAATTTATAGGGCTAGGGGCCCGAGAGAAAAAAAAAACTACTACTGAGGGGGAACCACCCAGGTAACTGACTTTTAAAGTTAAAATAAAAACCCTTCCCAGACTCCTTTGCTGCCCACTTCTAGTTTTCACTTTAAACTTGAAAAACTGCTGTTAAAGTAAAGGCCAAAAAAATACACACACTAGCTGACTAATTAAATAAATAATTCAATTAATCCAATTAATCTCTTACCAGCACTGCTGCTTTTCAATCACCCCTCTCAGCTTGCTCCAGTGGATCAATGAGGGGGAACCACCCAGGTAACTGACTTTTAAAGTTAAAATAAAAACCCTTCCCAGACTCCTTTGCTGCCCACTTCTAGTTTTCACTTTAAACTTGAAAAACTGCTGTTAAAGTAAAGGCCAAAAAAATACACACACTAGCTGACTAATTAAATAAATAAACAATTCAATTAATCCAATTAATCTCTTACCAGCACTGCTGCTTTTCAATCACCCCTCTCAGCTTGCTCCAGTGGATCAATGAGGGGGAACCACCCAGGTAACTGACTTTTAAAGTTAAAATAAAAACCCTTCCCAGACTCCTTTGCTGCCCACTTCTAGTTTTCACTTTAAACTTGAAAAACTGCTGTTAAAGTAAAGGCCAAAAAAATACACACACTAGCTGACTAATTAAATAAATAAACAATTCAATTAATCCAATTAATCTCTTACCAGCACTGCTGCTTTTCAATCACCCCTCTCAGCTTGCTCCAGTGGATCAATGAGGGGGAACCACCCAGGTAACTGACTTTTAAAGTTAAAATAAAAACCCTTCCCAGACTCCTTTGCTGCCCACTTCTAGTTTTCACTTTAAACTTGAAAAACTGCTGTTAAAGTAAAGGCCAAAAAAATACACACACTAGCTGACTAATTAAATAAATAAACAATTCAATTAATCCAATTAATCTCTTACCAGCACTGCTGCTTTTCAATCACCCCTCTCAGCTTGCTCCAGTGGATCAATGAGGGGGAACCACCCAGGTAACTGACTTTTAAAGTTAAAATAAAAACCCTTCCCAGACTCCTTTGCTGCCCACTTCTAGTTTTCACTTTAAACTTGAAAAACTGCTGTTAAAGTAAAGGCCAAAAAAATACACACACTAGCTGACTAATTAAATAAATAAACAATTCAATTAATCCAATTAATCTCTTACCAGCACTGCTGCTTTTCAATCACCCCTCTCAGCTTGCTCCAGTGGATCAATGAGGGGGAACCACCCAGGTAACTGACTTTTAAAGTTAAAATAAAAACCCTTCCCAGACTCCTTTGCTGCCCACTTCTAGTTTTCACTTTAAACTTGAAAAACTGCTGTTAAAGTAAAGGCCAAAAAAATACACACACTAGCTGACTAATTAAATAAATAAACAATTCAATTAATCCAATTAATCTCTTACCAGCACTGCTGCTTTTCAATCACCCCTCTCAGCTTGCTCCAGTGGATCAATGAGGGGGAACCACCCAGGTAACTGACTTTTAAAGTTAAAATAAAAACCCTTCCCAGACTCCTTTGCTGCCCACTTCTAGTTTTCACTTTAAACTTGAAAAACTGCTGTTAAAGTAAAGGCCAAAAAAATACACACACTAGCTGACTAATTAAATAAATAAACAATTCAATTAATCCAATTAATCTCTTACCAGCACTGCTGCTTTTCAATCACCCCTCTCAGCTTGCTCCAGTGGATCAATGAGGGGGAACCACCCAGGTAACTGACTTTTAAAGTTAAAATAAAAACCCTTCCCAGACTCCTTTGCTGCCCACTTCTAGTTTTCACTTTAAACTTGAAAAACTGCTGTTAAAGTAAAGGCCAAAAAAATACACACACTAGCTGACTAATTAAATAAATAAACAATTCAATTAATCCAATTAATCTCTTACCAGCACTGCTGCTTTTCAATCACCCCTCTCAGCTTGCTCCAGTGGATCAATGAGGGGGAACCACCCAGGTAACTGACTTTTAAAGTTAAAATAAAAACCCTTCCCAGACTCCTTTGCTGCCCACTTCTAGTTTTCACTTTAAACTTGAAAAACTGCTGTTAAAGTAAAGGCCAAAAAAATACACACACTAGCTGACTAATTAAATAAATAAACAATTCAATTAATCCAATTAATCTCTTACCAGCACTGCTGCTTTTCAATCACCCCTCTCAGCTTGCTCCAGTGGATCAATGAGGGGGAACCACCCAGGTAACTGACTTTTAAAGTTAAAATAAAAACCCTTCCCAGACTCCTTTGCTGCCCACTTCTAGTTTTCACTTTAAACTTGAAAAACTGCTGTTAAAGTAAAGGCCAAAAAAATACACACACTAGCTGACTAATTAAATAAATAAACAATTCAATTAATCCAATTAATCTCTTACCAGCACTGCTGCTTTTCAATCACCCCTCTCAGCTTGCTCCAGTGGATCAATGAGGGGGAACCACCCAGGTAACTGACTTTTAAAGTTAAAATAAAAACCCTTCCCAGACTCCTTTGCTGCCCACTTCTAGTTTTCACTTTAAACTTGAAAAACTGCTGTTAAAGTAAAGGCCAAAAAAATACACACACTAGCTGACTAATTAAATAAATAAACAATTCAATTAATCCAATTAATCTCTTACCAGCACTGCTGCTTTTCAATCACCCCTCTCAGCTTGCTCCAGTGGATCAATGAGGGGGAACCACCCAGGTAACTGACTTTTAAAGTTAAAATAAAAACCCTTCCCAGACTCCTTTGCTGCCCACTTCTAGTTTTCACTTTAAACTTGAAAAACTGCTGTTAAAGTAAAGGCCAAAAAAATACACACACTAGCTGACTAATTAAATAAATAAACAATTCAATTAATCCAATTAATCTCTTACCAGCACTGCTGCTTTTCAATCACCCCTCTCAGCTTGCTCCAGTGGATCAATGAGGGGGAACCACCCAGGTAACTGACTTTTAAAGTTAAAATAAAAACCCTTCCCAGACTCCTTTGCTGCCCACTTCTAGTTTTCACTTTAAACTTGAAAAACTGCTGTTAAAGTAAAGGCCAAAAAAATACACACACTAGCTGACTAATTAAATAAATAAACAATTCAATTAATCCAATTAATCTCTTACCAGCACTGCTGCTTTTCAATCACCCCTCTCAGCTTGCTCCAGTGGATCAATGAGGGGGAACCATCCAGGTAACTGACTTTTAAAGTTAAAATAAAAACCCTTCCCAGACTCCTTTGCTGCCCACTTCTAGTTTTCACTTTAAACTTGAAAAACTGCTGTTAAAGTAAAGGCCAAAAAAATACACACACTAGCTGACTAATTAAATAAATAAACAATTCAATTAATCCAATTAATCTCTTACCAGCACTGCTGCTTTTCAATCACCCCTCTCAGCTTGCTCCAGTGGATCAATGAGGGGGAACCACCCAGGTAACTGACTTTTAAAGTTAAAATAAAAACCCTTCCCAGACTCCTTTGCTGCCCACTTCTAGTTTTCACTTTAAACTTGAAAAACTGCTGTTAAAGTAAAGGCCAAAAAAATACACACACTAGCTGACTAATTAAATAAATAAACAATTCAATTAATCCAATTAATCTCTTACCAGCACTGCTGCTTTTCAATCACCCCTCTCAGCTTGCTCCAGTGGATCAATGAGGGGGAACCACCCAGGTAACTGACTTTTAAAGTTAAAATAAAAACCCTTCCCAGACTCCTTTGCTGCCCACTTCTAGTTTTCACTTTAAACTTGAAAAACTGCTGTTAAAGTAAAGGCCAAAAAAATACACACACTAGCTGACTAATTAAATAAATAAACAATTCAATTAATCCAATTAATCTCTTACCAGCACTGCTGCTTTTCAATCACCCCTCTCAGCTTGCTCCAGTGGATCAATGAGGGGGAACCACCCAGGTAACTGACTTTTAAAGTTAAAATAAAAACCCTTCCCAGACTCCTTTGCTGCCTACTTCTAGTTTTCACTTTAAACTTGAAAAACTGCTGTTAAAGTAAAGGCCAAAAAAATACACACACTAGCTGACTAATTAAATAAATAAACAATTCAATTAATCCAATTAATCTCTTACCAGCACTGCTGCTTTTCAATCACCCCTCTCAGCTTGCTCCAGTGGATCAATGAGCAACCTATTATTGCCCAGTGGATCAATGAGCAACCTTCTGAAATTTTGTGAGGCCCCTGCGGATTGTGAGGCCCTAAGCTGTAGCTTGTTTAGCTTATGCCTAAATCTGGCACTGGATGGAATCTTTGAGGTATGGGGAGAGGCTGGATAGGGTTGGGCTATTTTCTTTAGAGCAGAGAAGGCTGAAGGGGGACCTGATTGAGGTGTATAAAATTATGAGGGGTATGGACAGTGCGGATAGGAAACAGCTGTTCCCCTTAGTTGAAGGGTCAATAATGGGAGGGCATAATTTTAAGGTGAGGGGCAGGAGGTTCAGAGGGGATTTGAGGAAAAACCTTTTCACCCAGAGGATGGTAGGAGTCTGGAATGAAATGCCCGGGAGAGTAGTGGAGGCAGGAAACCTCACAATCTTTACAAAGTACGTGGAAGAGCATTTGAAATGTCATAACACTCAAGGCTATGAGCCAAGGCATGTGGGATTAGTGTAGTTTTGTTGATACAAACCCGATGGGCTGAAGGGCCTCTTCTGTACTGTATGACTCTATGATCAGTCCTATTCCCTTGACCTTTCCCAATAGCCCTGTTAATTTCTACTTTTTAAGTACATATTAAATTCCATGTTGAATTCCTTGCTTTTTCAAACAGTGTATTCCTGATTATAGGAATGCTAGACGGTAAATAAAAACTCCTAATTTGTGCTGCCTCGATTTGGGAGTCTGCCCTGTCTCCTGATGCTAAAATTTGGACAGAAATTTTACAGAAGTCAGCAACTACTCGCCCAGTGGGTGCAAGGCAAAATGTGAAACTCAGAATCAGGAAGAAGATGGTTGTTATTCCGTTAGACTATAATCACAAGGCAACTGAATAGGGGAAGCCAATGGTCTAGTGGTATTATCGCTAGACTATTAACCCAGAAACTCAGCTAATGACCTGAGAACTCGGCTCGAATCCCGCCACGGCAGATGGGGAATTTGAATTAAATAAAAAGAAAGTACAGTGGAACCCTGATTTTACGCGCCCCGATTTAGCGTGAATTCGGATATAACGTGATGAATCATTGGACACTTTTTTTTCCGCTCATGATTGGCAAATCTCGCTCGCCCCGCTGTTCCCACCACGCTCCACCAGTCAGCTCGTCATGTGTAGAGAAATGCTGGGGAAAGGGCCTTTTCATCACGCCAATCCACCATGGAAGATGATGACGAGCCAGATTTGTACGGCTTCACAGAGGAAGATGTGCGTGAGGCAGAGAAGCTGTCTGAATGCAGCAAAGAAGAGCTACACCAGTGGCACTCTGCCGACGACGAATGCCCAACATATGAGCATCTGACGGACGCCGAGATCGTCCGTAACGTAACTGTTGTTGTTTTGTTTATTAAAAAGCTTTACTAAAAATTAATTTGTGTTTTAATTTCTACTGTAGCAACGTGCAAAAAAACGGGTCAAATAGGGCAATAATAGGGGCGTTTTAGAATGTTAGGTCAACATTGGGTAAGTTTGAACGATGATTTTCTTGAACCTCGATTTAGCGCGACCCTGCTTTTTTCGCGATAACATTTTATGGACCCCAACCATCGCGTTATAACGGGGCCGCAATGTATCTAGAATTAAGAATCTACTGATGACCATGAAACCATTGTCGATTGTCAGAAAAACCCAACCGTTTCACTAATGTCCTTTAGGAAAGGAAATCTGCCATCCTTACCCAGTGTACCCTACATATGACTCCAGAGCCACAGGCAACTAGGGATGGGCAATAAATGCTGGCCAGCCACCGACACCTATTTCCTACGAGTGAATAAAAAAAATTGTTGAGGGAAGATATTGGCTTTGCTCTAGTATTTTGTGGCTACAGTTCATAGAATCATACAATCCTAGAATCCTACAGTCCTACAGTGCAGAAGGAGGCCATTCAGCCCATTGAGTCTGCACCAACCACAATCCAACCCTGGCTCTATCCCCATAACCCCATGCATTTACCCTAGCTAGTCACCCTGACATTAAGGAGCAATTTAGCATGGCCAATCCACCTAACCCACACATCTTTGGACTGTGGGAAGAAACTGGAGCACCCGGAGGAAACCCACACAGACACAGGGAGAACGTGCAAACTCCACACAGACAGTGACCCAAGCGGTGAATCGAACCCAGGTCCCTGGCGCAATGAGCAGCAATGCCATTCTGCCACCGTGCTGCTGAAAAGCTGTTTATGATTTTATATATCCATCTCTATGTAAATGCCTGGAAATTAATGTTCATGATATTAATGAATGAAGACACAAGTCAGGAGTGTGTTGGAATACTCTCCGCTTGCTTGGATGAGTGCAGCTCCAACACTCAAGAAGCTCAACAGCGTTCAGGACAAAGCAGCCCATTTGACCGGTACCCCATCCATCACCTTAAACATTCACTCCCTTCACACACAGTGGCAGCAGTGTGTACCATCTATAAAATGCACTGCAGCAACTTACCAAGGCAGCTGCTTCCAAACCCGTAACCTCTACCACCTAGACAGACAAGGGCAGCAGACACGTGGGAACATCGCCACATGCAAGTTTCCCTCCAAGCCAAATAACATCATGGCTTGGAAACGTATCACCGTTCCTTCACTGTTGCTGGGTCAAAATCCTGGAACTCCTTCCCTCCCTAACAGCACTATAGATGTACATTTACCACATGGACTCCAATGGTGGCCCACCATCAGCTTCTCAAGGGCAATTAGGGTTGGGCAACAAATGTTGGTCTTGTCCACATCCCAGGAAAGAATAAAAAATGATCTAACTCACTTGAGTAACGTCCCTCACTGTGCTACTGGGAGGTAAACCTGTTTATTTTGAGTGAATTAACATCACTGTTAAGACAGTGGACAGAATGTAATCAGGGAATGTCTTAACTCACGAGAACTGGTGGGAAATCTGCCATCCTTACCCGGTCTGGCCTACATGTGACTCCAGAGCAATAGGCAACAAGGTGAAAAATTCAAAATTCTCACACCCAACACCATCCCACGTCCAAAGTGCCCAATTCTGAATTTAACAGAGTTGTTCGAGGGTAACTTTCTGGTGTTAATCATTATAGAACCATAGAAAATTACAGCTCAGAAACAGGCCTTTTGGCCCTTCTTGTCTGTGCCGAACCATTTTATGCCTAGTCCCACTGACCTGCACTTGGACCATATCCCTCCACACCCCTCTCATCCATGAACCCGTCCAAGTTTTTCTTAAATGTTAAAAGTGACCCCGCATTTACCACTTTATCCGGCAGTTCATTCCACACTCCCACCACTCTCTGCGTGAAGAAGCCCCCCCTAATATTCCCTTTAAACTTTTCTCCTTTCAATCTTAACCCATGCCCTCTGGTTTTTTTCTCCCCTAGCCTCAGCGGAAAAAGCCTGCTTGCATTCACTCTATCTATACCCATCAAAATCTTATACACCTCTATCAAATCTCCCCTCAATCTTCTACGCTCCAGGGAATAAAGTCCCAACCTATTCAATCTCTCTCTGTAACTCAGCTTCTCAAGTCCCGGAAACATCCTTGTGAACCTTCTCTGCACTCTTTCAATCTTATTTACATCCTTCCTGTAACTAGGTGACCAAAACTGTACACAATACTCCAAATTCGGCCTCACCAATGCCTTATATAACCTTACCATAACACTCCAACTTTTATACTCGATACTCCGATTTATAAAGGCCAATGTACCAAAGGCACTCTTTACGACCCTATCCACCTGTGACGTCACTTTTAGGGAATTCTGTACCTGTATTCCCAGATCCCTCTGTTCAACTGCACTCTTCAGAGTCCTACCATTTACCCTGTACGTTCTTCTTTGGTTTGTCCTTCCAAAGTGCAATATCTCACACTTGTCTGCGTTAAATTCCATTTGCCATTTTTCAGCCCATTTTTCTAGTTGGTCCAAATCCCTCTGCAAGCTTTGAAAACCTTCCTCACTGTCCACTACACCTCCAATCTTTGTATCATCAGCAAACTTGCTGATCCAATTTACCACATTATCATCCAGATCATTGATATAGATGACAAACAACAATGGACCCAACACCGATCCCTGTGGCACACCACTAGTCACAGGCCTCCACTCAGAGAAGCAATCCTCCACAACCACTCTCTGGCTTCTTCCATTATCTTGCCTGAACTGATCATTATCACCTGGCAATACAGAGTGCTTGATGAGATATCAGTTGAGGTCTGGACTTGCCTCCACCATGGGTTTCCGAAGGGTAAGGAAACACAGCAGTGAAAGTGAGTTGAGGTTGAGTGGCACTTTGTGAGGGTGTTTGAAGTTCTGATTGTCTGATGTGAATAAAGGCTTGAGTCCCTATAGCTGTCTTGCCAGTTTTGCAGTGAATCCTTGTGATCATAACCACATTTCATGAGTTTCAAATGAACGACATCAGGATGTGGCGGAGGTTGATTGGTGTGTTGGACAGCGGGATGGATGTTTCCTGTAGGACATAGAACAAGGAAGACAATCAGAAGCCATGACAGCAAGGTCATACCTTGGTGGGATCTGCAAGTGAGCATGGAAGTGGTACATGGCAGAAAGGTATTTAACGCAGATCTGAAGAACAGCAGAGAGCAGAATAGAGTGGAGAGGAGCGAAGAAGAGTGGTGCTGAGGCTTGGGGGAACTACTCCTGTGGGAGGTTGAGAGAGAGAGATTCAGTTTTCTTGCTTATGGGCAGAGTAGTGTTTCTGCAGATTCAGACTGACACCGCAAGTGGTCACAGACTCCATCAGCCTCCTTCAGGACCTGGTGCCAGACATTGCCCATTGATGTGTAAGTCACCATTACTCTTAATTTCTTTGACTCCGGCTCCCACCAATGAGCCACCAATTCAGGAGCCTGTCAACCAGCTGCACTATTGTGTAAGGGAGGTCACAGGTGAGTTGTTTGCCAAGCTTCAACCGATGTTCATCTTCCCCTGCAATCTAACAGCCAGGCTGAGCAGGCAGTCAGATTTGTGTCTCCAGCTTCTCATAAGTACACGCGTGACACACGTGCTAATTCGAGGACCACCAGATGAACCAGAAGTTTTTCCCAACTGCAAGGGGTATCATTGGGCGGCACAGTGGTTAGCACTGCTGCCGCACAGCACCAGGGACCCAGGTTCGATTCCAGCCTTGGGTCACTGTCTGTGTGGAATTTGCACGTTCTCCCCATGTCTGCGTGGGTTTCCTCCGGGTGCTCCCCACAGTCATTGCAGGGGAAGATGAACATCGGTTGAAGCTTTGGCAAACAACTCACCTGTGACCTCCCTTACACAATAGTGCAGCTGATTGACAGTGATGCGCTATCAATAAGGCGAAAGACTACTTGTGTGCCAATACAACTGTAGGCTTTTATTCACAACAGAATCAGGAGCACATCCCAACAAATAACCAACCTGGACTGAACAAGGGGGAGGAGACAGCCACCTTTATACTAGGTGCCGAGGGGAGGAACCGAACCGGGAGGGGATGTGTCCAGGCATGACAAACACACAACGGTGGGCCATATAGGACAAAGGCACAACTGAGGTCCACCACAGACAGGCTCCTGAATTGATGGTTCATTGGTGGGAGCCGGAGTCAAAGAAATTAAGAGCAATGGTGACTTACACATCGATGGGCAATGTCTGGCCACCAGGTCTTGAAGGAGGTGAATTGGCCATGCTAAATCTCCCCTTAATGTTCAAGGGTGTGTAGGTTGGGTAGATTAGTCATGGTAAATATGCTGGGTTACAGGGATGTGAGGATGGGCCTGGGTAAGATACTCTTTCAGAGAGTCGGTACAGAATTGATGGCCGAATGATCTCCTTCTGCATTGTAGGGATTCTATGACATTCTATGACTCTTTCAGTACAGACTTTTGGTGGGCCGAATGGTCTCTTTCTGCATCGTAGGGATTCTATGATGATTCATTCCATCAGTGTACAACTGGTGGCTGCCGCAGGAAGAGGTTCATGCAGCTGTGCTGAATTCCTCTGGAGTTGTCACAGTGCTTTTACTTGACAGAAGTCCAAAATTTCAAACCTCGTTGTATCAGGGAGCAGAAAAGGCTGGCTGCTGGGAGACCGACTGCAAACCTGTTCATGCCACCCACCAGTGAGGCTCACAACTGCTACAGCAAGAGCTACATGGCCACCAGGTTGAAGGTGTGCTTCACGTGCCTGGATATCGAGAATGTTGTGCTGTGTCCTACACAACACAGTGCAGGAGAGAGTACCAGAGGTGGAGCTTGGCCAAGGTGTTGAAGTGTCTTCTGGTAATGAGAACATTGAAGAATACTCAAAATAAAAGTGGAAACTTCAATCACATGGGGCTTCCTCCAAGCTCAGATGATGCCAGGATCCCAGGGTATTGGAAGTCACCACCAGATCTATCCGGACATCTGATATTAACTGGATTCACACCATGTGGTGAAATTAAAACAAAGATACAGCAGCTCTCTTTGCCGGAGAGAGAGTTTATTGGCTTAGTTCGCAGTCAACACTACTCCAACACACAAGTGTCCCAGATATCCCCATTTATAGGCGTATAAAAAACAATCACCTGTTTAACAATGTCATTGCCATACACCGTAACGATGTAATTAAGAAGACATTGGCACCTGAAGCACACCTTCAAGCTGGGAGCGATGTGGCTCTTGAACCTGAGAAGTGTGACTCAGACTAGAAATAATATAAAAAATGGAAACCAGCAACCCACTTCCTCCAGCAGCTTCTCCCCTCCCCTGCAAAACCCCCACCTCTCCACACTCCTCTCCTGCAAAGCCCCCACCCCTCCACACCCCTCCCCTGCAAAACCCCCACCCCTCCACACCCCTCCCCTGCAAAACCCCCACCCCTCCACACTCCTCTCCTGCAAAACCCCCACCCCTCCACACTCCTCTCCTGCAAAACCCCCACCCCTCCCCTGCAAACCCCTCTCCCCTCCACATCATTCCCCGCAAAGCTCCCACCCCTCCACACCCCTCCCATGCAAAACCCCCACCCCTCCACACCTCTCCCGCAAAACCCCCACCCCTCCACACTCCTCTCCCGCAAAACTCCCACCCCTCCACACCCCTCCCCCACCACTCCACACCCCTCCCCTGCAAAACCCCCACCCCTCCACACCCCTCCCCCGCAAAGCCCCCACCCCTCCACACCCCTCCCCTGCAAAACCCTCACCCCTCCACACCCAATCCCCTTTGCACAAAACAGTTAAGTTAAAGTTAATTTATTAGTCACAAGTAAGGCCTACATTAATACTCCAATGAAGTTACTGTGAATTTTCTTTAGTCGCCACACTCTGGCGCCTGTTCGGGTCACTGCACCTAGCCAGCACATCCCTCGGGCTGTGGGAGGAAACCGGAGCACCCGGAGGAAACCCACACAGACACAGGGAGAACATGCAACTCTGCACAGACAGTTGACCCAAGCTGGGAATTGAACCCGGGTCCCTGGCACTGTGAGGCAGCAGTGCTAACCACTGTGCCACTGTGTTCTCTCTTGTGAATTGTGAATCACCAGTGGATACCCGTCAGTCCAGCTCGGCCCTTTGCTGGACGGTGCCTGACTGTATAACCTATAATGGTGCACCCTCAGAAGGAATGAGGTCCTCTGAGGACCAGGTATGGTCACAGACTGCTGCTTAAGACCCTTGAATGCAAAAGAAAGGGACATGAATCAGCCATAGGAAAATGAAAATAGAATCATAGAGGTTTACAGAATGGAAACAGGCCCTTCGGCCCAACCTGTCCATGCCGCCCAGTTTTTACATTAAGCTAGTCCCAATTTAGGGGGAGGCGATGACCTGATGGTATTATCTCTAGACTATTAATCCAGAAACTCAGCTAATGTTCTGGGGATCCAGGTTCGAATCTCGCCACGGCAGGTGGTGGAATTTGAATTCAATAAAAAAATCTGGAATTAAGAATCTACTGATGACCATGAAACCATTGTCAATTGTCGGAAAAACCCATCTGGTTCACTAATGTGCTTTAGGGAAGGAAATCTGCCATCCTTATCCGGTCTGGCCTACACGTGACTCCAGACCCACAGCAATGTGGTTGACTCTCAACTGCTCTCTGAACAAGGGCAACTAGGGATGGGCAATAAATGCTGGCCAGCCAGTGACACCCATGTCCCACGAATGAATAAAACAATTGTCCGCGTTTTGGCCCATATCTCTCTATACCAATCTTACCCATGTAACTAAGTAACAGTCAGAACAATCACCAGGTCAGGCTTCTCACGGATCAGTCATTGATGAATTAAAGGCAACATGGGTCAGAGAAATTTGTCATTGTGTCACCAGGATTTTGGAAAGTCTAATACAAATAGGAAATATACAGTAAATGGCAGAACCCTTAAGAGTATTGATAGGCAGAGGGATCTGGGTGTACAGGTACACAGGTCACTGAAAGTGGCAATGCAGCTGAAGAAGGTAGTCAAGAAGGCATACGGCATGTTTGCCTTCATCGGCCAGGGCATTGAGTTTAAAAATTGGCAAGTCATGTTACAGCTTTATAGAACCTTAGTTAGGCCGCACTTGGAATATAGAGTTCAATTCTGGTCGTCACACTACCAGAAGGATGTGGAGGCTTTGGAGAGGCTACAGAAAAGATTTACCAGGATGTTGCCAGGTAGGGAGGGCATCAGCTATGAGGAGAAGTTGGAGAAACTTGGTTTGTTCTCACTGGAACAATGGAGGTTGAGGGGCGACCTGATAGAAGTCTACAAGATTATGAGAGGCATGGACAGAGTGGATAGTCAGAAGCTTTTGCCCCAGGGTGGAAGAGTCAATTACTGGGGGGCATAGGTTTAAGGTGCGAGGGGCAATGTTTAAAGGAGATGTACAAGGCAGATTTTTTATGCAGAGGGTGGTGGGTGCCTGGAACCCGTTGCCGGGGGAGGTAGTGAAAGCAGATACGATAGTGACTTTTAAGGGGCGTCTTGACAAATGCATGAAAAGGATGGGAATGGAGGGATACGGTCCCCGGAAGGGTAGGGGGTTTCAGTTCAGTCGGGCAGCATGGTCAGTGCAGGCTTGGAGGGCCGAAGGGCCTGTTCCTGTGCTGTAATTTTCTTTGTTCTTCTTTGATCCGCAAGTTTCCAGTCTCAGCATCTCTATCTGAGGATGTTGATGTGTCACTTGTCCCATATAGTTAGCCAATGGATCCGGGTGATGCATCACATTGTATAAGAATTGGGGCGAGTGACAATGCTGGATGGATAAATGGGGAGGTGAGAGAACACAAAGAAACTGACAACACCAGGTTAAAGTCCAACAGGTTTATTTGGTAGCATAAGCTTTCGGAGTGCTGCTCCTTTATCAGTTGTATCACAGCTCGGAATGGCTCCCACTCTGCCCAAAACCGCAAGGAACTACAAAAGGTTGTGAATATAGCCCAATCCATCACGCAAACCAGCCTCTCATCCATTGACTCTGTCACACTTCCCGCTGCCTCAGCAAAGCCAGCATAATTAAGGACCCCACGTACCCTAGACATTCTCTCTTCCACCTTCTTCCTTCGGAAAAAGTTACAAAAGTCTGAGGTCATGTACCAACCGACTCAAGAACAGCTTCTTCCCTGCTGCTGTCAGACTTTTGAATGGACCTACCTTGTATTAAGTTGATCTTTCTCTACACCCTAGCTCTGACTGTAACACTACATTCTGCACTCTCTCGTTTCCTTCTCTGTGAACGGTATGTTTTGTCTGTAAAGCGCGCAAGAAACAACACTTTTCACTGTATGTTAATACATGGGACAATGATAAATCAAATCAAAAAAATCAGAAAACTCATGCTACCAAATAAACCTGTTGGACTTTAACCTGGTGTTGTGAGACTACTTACTGTGTCCACCCCAGTCCAACGCCGGCACCTCCACATCACAAAGAAACTGAGGGATGGGTGCAGTCCGCCGTGGGGGGGTGGTGGGAGTAATTGAGAAGTGGGACAAAGTGTCATGGCGGGATAGGGGGGGAGGTGAACAGTCTATTTGGAATGCTGGAAGGGGAGTAGAGGGGGAGATGCATTTGGTGACGCACGGGCTGTACTGGGTTAAAGGAATGTAAATTATAGCAGGTTTTTGATGACATTATCAACAACGACAGAACAGTGGGGGTGGTTTTATCAAAGGTCTACATCACACCAAACATATGAATGACATTTTCCATTTCACAGAAGTGTTATTAATACTGCCATTTGCATTTATTTGTGAAATAGTAAAACCACACCATTTTGTAATTTCTGGGCTCTGCTATGAAATTGCTTATTCAGAAACCAGAAAAAAAAAACAGATCAAAGAAATTAACAACAAACTTTAATTTGTATAGCGCCATTAAAGCAGTAAAACATTCCAAGGTGGTTCACAAGGAGATAAGCATTGGTAGCAAGCCAGAGAAGGATATATTCGATCTGGTGACTGAATGCACAGTCAAAGAGGTGGCACAGTGGTTAGCACTGCGCTGCCTCACAGCGCCAGGGACCCGGGTTCGATTCCCAGGTTGGGTCACTGTCTGTGTGGAGTCTGCACATTCTCCCCATGTCTGTGTGGGCTTCCTCCGGGTGCTCCAGTTTCCTCCCGCAGTCCGAAAGACGTGCCGGTTAGGTGCATTGGCCACCCTAAGTTCTCCCTCAGTGTAACCCAAACAGGCTCCGGAGTGTGGCGACTAGGAGATTTTCACAGTAACTTCATTGCAGTGTTAATGTAAACCTACTTGTGACTAATAAGTAAGAAATAAACTTTAAGATATTGAGGAGCGTTTTGAAGGAGAATGTTGTGACGGGAAGTCTGGGATTGAATTAGGGTTAGGGTCCAGGCAGCTGCCAATAATGGGACAAAGGAATTTGGAAATGAATGAATGAAGTAATTCGAATTGGAGGAATTGGTGAGCTGGAGGTGGTTACAGAGCCAGGAAGAGGTGCAGCGTGAGGATAAGAATTTTAGGTAATGATTGTCTGGGAGCTAATGTAGATCAGTAATCAAAAGACTTGGTTCAAGTTGGGAATTCTATTTCTATTGATGCCAATGTGAGTTGTGGTGTCTTATACGTCAGTCAGGAGTCACAACTGACAGGGATGTCATGATACACAATGGCACTCACACATTTCTACCAATGTTTTCCTCCAGTTTCAGGATCAGTGATCGCAGATTGCCTTAATGGGCACGTGTGACATGGAATCATTTCAGAATATAACTGATAATTTGATTAGCTTTGATATTGGGGTCAGATTTAAGATTAGATCATCATAGAATCCTACAGTGCAGAAAGAGGCCATTCGGCCCATCGAGTCTGCACCAACCACAATCCCACCCAGGCCCTATCCACATATCCCTACATATTTACCCACTAATCCCTCTAACCTATGCATCCCGGGACACTAAGGGGCAATTTAGCATGGCCAATCAACCTAGCCCGCACATCTTTGGACTGTGGGAGGAAACCGGAGCACCCGGAGGAAACCCACGCAGACACAGGGAGAATGTGCAAACTCCACACAGACAGTGACCCGAGCCGGGATTTGAACCCAGGTCCCTGGAGCTGTGAAGCAGCAGTGCTAACCACTGTGCTACCGTGCCGCCCAATTTAGGTTCATGTATTACGATGCGTAAGTTACAGCCGTGCTTGGTCAGGATTTTACAGAGCTTGAGGGGGCCTGACCCCGAACTCGTGTCAAATTATGCGAGAGGACTTTGGGCACACACCCTGATGTCATGGAACCTTCACGTGGTATTACAGTCAGCAGCATGTGTGGGAATCGGAACAATGCCCGCCGACAATCTAAAGGGCAGTTAAGATAAAAGCAAATCACTGCGGATGCTGGAATCTGAAACAAATATCAGAAAATGCTGGAAAACATCAGCAGGTCTGACAGCACCCGTGGGGAGAGAATAGAGCCAACGTTTCGAGACTGGATGACCCTTCGTCAGAGCTGAGAGCAAAGAAAATCAAATGAGATTTATACTGTGAGGGTGCGGTGAGGCTGTTATAGGACAAAGAAAGGTGTGAAGAGCGTCCATTAAGTGATCTGAATGTGTGAATGGCAGAACAGAGGTACAGATGGTTAAGGACCACCTGAGAACGGGGCAGTTGCCCAGAAAAGGGGGGCGGGGGGAGGGGGTGGTTTGGAGACTTAATGGAGAGCGAGATTGGAGAAGTGGAAAAATAGAAGTAAGAACAAGGGAATAAGATTAATGGGAAATTAAGCCCATTAAACACGCAATTGTCCTAAATTTTACATTGCCCATTCGCTTTTGGGCTTGGTTCATGAGCCAGTCAGCCAGGCGGCATTCACATTTCTACATCACTCCCAATCCAGGCCCGATTATGTCTGAGCTAACTATTTGCAACAAAGAGCCTCAATCCACTTCCTGGCATTGGTCTGCAGGATTTGGGCATGACTCCAGCCATGCAGCATCACGGTCAGTTTCCTTACTCCAATTCCCCAACAGAGGAGGCGATGGCCTAGTGGTATTATCGCTAGACTATTAATCCAGAAACTCAGCTAATGTTCTGAGGACCAGGGTTCGAATCCCGCCACGGCAGATGGTGGAATTTGAATTCAGTAACAAACATCTGTAAGAATCTACTGATGACCATGAAACCATTGTCGAGTGTGGAAGAACAGAGGGATCTTGGGGTCCGGGTTCATAGGATGCTCAAAGCGACGTCGCAGGTAGAGGCTGTGGTTAAGAAGGCATATGGAATACTGGCCTTCATCAATAGAGGAATTGAGTTTAGAAATTGGGAGATGATGCTGCACCTGGAGTACTGTGCCCAGTTCTGGTCGCCCCATTACAGAAAGGATGTGGAAGCCATAGAACGGGTGCAGAGGAGATTTACGAGGATGTTGCTGGGATTAAGTGGTATGCCTTATGAGGATAGGTTAAGAGAGCTAGGTCTATTCTCCTTGGAGAGGCGAAGGATGAGAGGTGACCTGATAGAGGTGTATAAGATGTTGAGAGATATTGATAGAGTGGGTTCTCAGAGGCTTTTACCCAGGGCTGAAATGGTTGTCACGAGAGGCCACAGGTTTAGGGTGCTGGGGAGTAGGTATAGAGGAGATGTTAGGGGTAAGTTTTTCACTCAGAGGGTGGTGGGTGCGTGGAATCGGCTGCCGGTAGTGGTGGTGGAAGCGGATTCGATTGAGTCTTTTAAGAGACTTTTGGATAGGTTCATGGAGGTTAGTAAGATAGAGGGTTATAGATGAGCCTAGAAGGTAAGGAAATTGTTCGGTGCAACTTGTGGGCCAAAGGGCCTGTTTGTGCTGTCGCTTTTCTATATTCTATGTTCTATTGTCGGAAATGGTTCACTAATGTTCTATAGGGAAGGAAATCTGCCGTCCTTACCCAGTCTGGCCTACATGTGAATCCAGAGAAATGTGGTTGACTCTCAACTGCCCTCCAAGGGCAACTAGGGATGGGCAATAAACGCTGGCCAGCCAGCGACGCCCATGCCTCACAAATGAACAAAAAAAATTCAAGACTTCAGAGGATTGAAACTCTTAAAACCTGAGATTGCCGTCATACCAGTCACTATTTTTTCACTTGTTTTCACTTGTTTTTCCACTGCAACGCCCCACCCCACCCCTCAGCTCCATTCTTGGCGTTGCACAATGCAAATTAGGATCTGGCCTTCACTTCACTTCAGTCTCACTTGGGAAGGACGTGTGAGAGTCTTACACAAAGCCTGGCTTCAAATTTACAATTTGCTGGTTCTTAATATTAAACAGGCAAACCTGCTACCAACAGCACCTTTAACATCAAATTGTTGTGAAAAATTGGTACCAACTTCAACGCAGATTTAATTTGCACATATTTCCACACATCTGAATATTCCTGGGTAAACGGCGAGTTAAAAATTCATCGATGGAGTGTGTTTTACGAGCTGCCAATAAGACACCACAAATTAATGCACAGTCCTGTGAATGTTTTCACAGAGAGAGGCTGAATGCTAGACCAATGTGGTGAAGGGCTGGATTTTATATAGAACCGCTCATCTATTGTTGCCAAGTCAAGTTAACGAGGACGTGTTACTTCTATTACTGATGAAGCTAAAGTCTAAGGCTGTTTATTTCTTTTAATATTAGCATACTACAGTGCCCTCTAGTGCTTAGAGGCAAATGTTTACCAAAAAGTCGTAAATATCTGACCATCAACAATTTGCATAGAAACATAGAAGATAGGAGCAAGAGGAGGCCATTCGGCCCTTCGAGCCTGCTCCGCCATTCATTACGATCATGGCTGATCATCCAACTCAATAGCCTAATCCTGCTTTCTCCCCATAACCTTTGATCCCATTCGCCCCAATTTGCAGAAGACCCCCTACTGCAGCCATTTCCCAGGTTATCTGCTGCTCTAGATGGTAGTGACCCTGGGTTTGGAAGGTGCTGCTTTAGCACGGTGGTAGTGCCAAACAACATGATGGATGGCATCCACAATGTGGAGACGGGACTTTGTCCCCACGTGGACTGTGCGGTGGTCATTCCCACCAATACTGTCATGGACAGCTGCATCTGTGGCAGGCAGGTTGGTAAGGATGAGGTCAAGTCTGTTTTTCCCTCTTGTTGGTTCCCTCACCACCTGTTGCAGACTCAGTCTAGCAGCCTGTGTTCTTTAGGACCTGGCCAGCTCAGTCTGCGGTGGTACCACCGAGCCACTCTTGGCGATGGATATTGAAGCCCCCCAGCCACGGTATATTCTGTGCCCTCGCCACCCTCAGTGCTTCCTCCAAGTGTTGTTCAACATGGAGGAGTACTGATTCATCAGCTGAGAGGGAAACCGTACGTGGTCATCAACAGGCGGTTTCTTTGCCCATATTTGTCGTGGTGCCTTCTGACTTCATGGGGTCCAGAGTCAATGTTCAAGATTCCCAGGGCAACTCCCTCCCGACTGTATACCACTGTGGCGCCCGCCACTTCTGCAAGGTATGTCCTGCTGGTGGGGCAGGACATATTGAGGGATGGTGATGGTGGCGTCTGAGACATTATCCATGAGGTATGATTCTGTGAGCATGAGTATGTCAGGCTGTTGCTTGACTAGTCTGTGTGACAGCTCTCCCAATTTTGGCGCAAGCCCCCAGATGTTAGTAAGGAGGATTTAGCAGGGTCGACAGAGCCAGGTTTGCCGTTCTTGTTTCTGGCTCCTAGGTCAATGTGGGGTGGTCCATTTGGTTTCATTCCTTTTGTAGTGATTTTGTAATGTGGGCAGCACAGTTCCACAGTGGTTAGCACTACTGCCTCACAGCACCAGGGACCCGGGTTTGATTCCAAGCTTGGCTCACTGTGCGGAGTTTGCATGTTCTCTTTCTGTCTGCATGGGTTTCCTCCGGGTGCCCCGGTTTCCTCCCACAGTCTGAAAGATGTGCTGGTTAGGTACATAGACCATGCTAAATTCTGCCTTAGTGTACCTGAACAGGCGCTGGAGTGTGGCGACTAAGGGATTTACATACACTTACATTAACACTGTTAATGTAAGCCGACTTGTGACGCTAATAAATAAACTTAAAACTGAATGGCTTGCTAGGCCATTTGTAAGTCAACCACATTGCTTTAGACCAGACAAGGGAAGGACATCAGATTTCCTTCTGTAAAGGACATTATGATGGGTTTTTATGACAATGGTTTCATGGTCATCATTAGCCTTTAATTCTGATGTTTACTGAGATTAAATTCCACCATCTGCCACGATGGGATTTGAACGCAGGTCTGTAAGTATCATCCTGGGCCGCTGGGTTACTAGTCCAGTGACAATATCACTGCGCCATCACCTTGACTGTATTGCAGCACCTCAGAGTGCAACCTGATCAATGTAGAAAACCTGAATGTTATTGCACTTTGTGTGATGGTCAGTCCACTCTCACTGTCTGAAGTTCTAACTTGTGTCATCTTCTTGGTATTTTTCAGGTGACTTTGCAAAAGTGTCCTCCAGGTAAAAGAACCATTTTGTTCTGAGACTATTGGTTGTCTTTCTGTGTTTGTTCTTGCTTTGCATTTAGTGTTTGATGACATAAGAAAATTTATTGCTGTGAAAACGGACAGATATCAGAAAGCAAATATCATCTGAGGAGAAATTTCTGCTGCTCGAACTTGACCTCAGTCTGAGGGCAGCATATCCACAAGATACCATCTTCGTATAATTGGCTTATCATAGTGGTAGCACTCTGGCAGAAAGGTTGTGGGTTCAAACCATGCTTCAGAAATTTGAGCACATAGTCGAGGCTGTTGCTTTATAGAATCATAGATTCATAGAATTCCTACTGTACAAGAAGGAGGCCATTCGGCCCATTGAGACTGCACCAACCACAATCCCACCCAGGCCCTATTCCCGTAACCCCTCATATTTACCCTGACACTAGGGTTAATTTAGCATAGCCAATGCACCTAACCAGTACATCTTTGGAGTGTGGGAGGAAACCGGAGTACCCGGAGGAAACCCACGCCGACATGGGGAGAATGTGCAAACTCCACACAGACAGTGACCTGAGGCTGGAATTGAACCCGGGTCCCTGGCGCTGTGAGGCAGCAGTGCTAACCACTGTGCCACCGTGCCACCCCAAGACTGAGAGAGTGCAGCACTGTTGAGCTTGCTGTCTTTTGGATGGGATACCAAACCATCTCAAGTGGATCCAAAAGATTCGATAATATTATCCAAAGAGCGGGGGAGTTATTCTGGTGACTTCTATCCCTCAATCAACCTCACAAAAGCAGATTATCTGGTCATTATCATATTGCTGTTTGTGGGAGCTTGCTGTGCACAAATTGGCAACTGTGTTCCCTGCTTTACAACAGTGACTACACTTCAAAAAATGCTTCCTTGGCTTAGAGACATCATGGGTTGTGAAAAGCATTATATAAATGCAAGTCTTATATAAATAAAAGCATTAATTATTGCGCAGGCCCAAATGTCTCTGGTTTCCCTCCTTGTCTGCGCTCATCTAATCCACTGCAGCCCGAGAAATGGTTGGGATGTTCTACTACGAGGGTGTCGTAGTTTGCAGGAAGACTTAGACAGGTTGCAAAGTTGGGCCGAGAGGTGGCGGATGGAGTTTAATGCGGAGAAGTGTGAGGTAATTCACTTTGGTAGGAATAACAGATGTGTTGAGTATAGGGCTAACGGGAGGACTTTGAATAGTGTGGAGGAGCAGAGGGATCTAGGTGTATGTGTGCATAGATCCCTGAAAGTTGGGAATCAAGTAGATAAGGTTGTTAAGAAGGCATATGGTGTCTTGGCGTTTATTGGTAGGGGGATTGAATTTAGGAGTCGTAGCGTTATGTTGCAACTGTACACAACTCTGGTGCGGCCGCACTTGGAGTACTGTGTGCAGTTCTGGTCCCCACATTACAGGAAGGATGTGGAGGCTTTGGAGAGGGTGCAGAGGAGGTTTACCAGGATGTTGCCTGGTATGGAGGGGAGATCCTATGAGGAGAGGCTGAGGGATTTGGGATTGTTTTCGCTGGAAAGGCGGCGGCTAAGAGGGGATCTTATTGAAACATATAAGATGATTAGAGGTTTAGATAGGGTGGATAGTGATAGCCTTTTTCCTCTGATGGAGAAATCCAGCACGAGGGGGCATGGCTTTAAATTGAGGGGGGGTAGTTATAGAACCGATGTCAGGGGTAGGTTCTTTACCCAGAGGGTGGTGAGGGATTGGAATGCCCTGCCAGCATCAGTAGTAAATGCGCCTAGTTTGGGGGCGTTTAAGAGATCCGTAGATAGGTTCATGGACGAAAAGAAATTGGTTTAGGTTGGAGGGTCACAGTTTTTTTTTTTAACTGGTCGGTGCAACATCGTGGGCCGAAGGGCCTGTTCTGCGCTGTAATGTTCTATGTTCTATGTTCTACTTGAGTGGGCTCATGTGGAACATAAACACCAGCATGGACCGTTTGGGCTGAATGGCCTGTTCCCATTCTATGTAATCCAAAGATGTGTGGGATAGGTGGATTGGCCATTGTAAATTGCCCCTTAGTGTCCAAAGATGTGCAGGGTTTTGATTTGATTTGATTTATTTTGTCACAAGTATTGGGATACAGTGAAAAGTATTGTTTCTTGCAAGCTCTACAGACAAAGCATACCATTCATGGTGTACATAGAGGAGAAGGAAAGGAGAGAGTGCAGAATGTAGTGTTACAGTCATAGCTAGGGTGTAGAGAAAGGTAGGTACAGGGTAGATGGATTGACCATGGGGTGAGGTGGCCTGAGTAAGATGCTCTTTTGGAGAGTCAGTGCAGACTCGATGGGCTGAATGGCATCTTTCTGCAGTGTAGGGATTCTATGATATACTCCTTTCCTAGCCTGTCAAACCTTTGGTTATTATTAGTAGGCATGTAAATAAACTATTTTAATTTGACTATTTTAGCAGTGTGGACCACAGTGTACTGAGTGATGTGGGTTTAGTTTTCAGTGATAAAAGTAATCGTAACTAAAGTTGTGAAAATGAACATCTTCCCCTGACCTTTTAACCTTTGAATCATCGTCGCATCATTTTTGTTTTGTGTGCTAACACAATCTATTTAATTTCTTCCTTTAATTCAGAGTATTTTATCAGTGCCAGTTTGTTTGGAAGGTTCAAGTCCCACTCACAGGTCCTAACCAGTCCAGCAGAAACTAATAACAAAATCTAACAGCATTTTCATAGAATCCCTACAGTGGAGTAAGAGGTCATTCAACCAATTGACCCTTCACCGACAATAATCCCACCCAGCCCCTATCCCCGTAACCCCACGTATTTACCCTGACACTAAGGGGCAATTTAGCACGTCCAATCCACCTAACCCGCACATCTTTGGACCGTGGGAGGAAACTGGAGCACCCGGAGGAAACCCACGCAGACACGGGGAGAACGTGCAAACTCCACACAGACAGTGACCCAAGGCCGGAATTGAACCTGGGTCCCTGGTGCCGTGAGGCATCAGTGCTAACCACTGTGCCGCCGTGCCGCTTTACAAAGGGCCAGCACTCTCCAGGATCTTTGACCAACATTCATTTCCAAGGCAACACCAACCAAGGTTGGATTAACTGGCCACTGCCGTTTTATTGGACCTCACGTTCTCCCCGTGTCTGCGTGGGTTTCCTCCGGGTGCTCCAGTTTCCTCCCACAGCCTGAAAGACGTGTTGGTTAAGTGGATTGGCCATGCTAATTGCAATGAGTGCACCTGAAGAAATATTTTGAGGCATTATGGCTCTGGCGTTATATAATATTTGGCTATTTACCTACTTCTTCTTCTGGTGGAAGGTAAATACGTTGCTTCATCACGCTCAAGCAAAAATCAAACGAAATGTGCCTCCTGTGAGGAAGGAACGTACACCGAGAAGGAGAATTTCGTGAACAAATGTCGCAAATGTTATGGGCGCTGCACAGGTAAACACTGAAACCCTCAAGTAGCTGCTTTAATTCTTCACTATCCTCTTGAAGCTGAAGATAGCTTATTCCAATACAAACATGCTCACCTCTCCTCGATGACATTGTGTAGGCAAGGAGAAACGATATCTATAGTATGTTGATTAAGGTGGAGTCCACAATTTCTTTTGAAAGTAATTTAGGTTGTTACGGTGGCACAGTGGTTAGCACTGCGACCTCACAGCGCCAGGGACCTGGGTTCAATTCCCGGCTTGGGGCACTCTCTGTGCGGAGTCTGCACATTCTCCCCATGTCTGTGTGTGGGTTTCCCCCGGGCGCTCCGGTTTCCTCCCACAATCCGAAAGACAAAGAACAAAGAAAATTACAGCACAGGAATTACAGCTCCAAGCCTGCCTGCACCGACTATGCTGCCCGACTGAACTAAAACCCCCTACCCTTCCGGGGACCATATCCCTCTGTTCCCATCCTATTCATGTATTTGTCCAGACTCCCCTAAAAGTCTCTGTCGTATCCACTTCCACTACCTCCTCCGGCAGTGAGTTCCAGGCACCCACCACCCTCTGTGTAAAATACTTGCCTCGTACATCTTGTTTAAACCTTGCCGCTCGCGCCTTAAACCTATGTCCCCTAGTAATTGACTCTTCCACGCTGGGAAAAAGCTTCTGACGATCCACTCTGTCCATGCCCCTCATAATCTTGTAGACTTCTATCAGGTTGCCCCTCAACCTCCGTCGTTCCAGCGAGAACAAACCAAGTTTCTCCAACCTCTCCTCATAGCTGATGCCCTCCATACCAGGCAACATCCTGGTAAATCTTTTCTGTACCCTCTCCAAAGCCTTAACATCTTTCTGGTAATGTGGTGACCAGAATTGAACACTATATTCCAAGTGCGGCCTAACTAAGGTTCTATAAAGCTGTATGATTAGGTGCATTGGCCGGGCTAAATTCTCCCTCAGTGTACCCAAACAGGCGCCGGAGTGTGGCAACTAGGGGACTTTCATAGTAACTTCATTGCAGTGTTAATGTAAGCCTACTTGTGACACTAATAAATAAACGTTAACTTCACTTTCTTGAAAATTGGGGATATGGGTTAAGGGGAATGAAGAAGAGAGTGGGATTATTGTGATTGGCTAATGTTGGGAACAGCAGCACAGACTCGTGGGTTCATTGTCTTGTTCCTGTATTGCTGGTTTCTAAGATTGCGATTCTTTGACTGGGAGTTTGAAAGGGGGATGTGAATAGTGCACAGAATGTCGGGAATGGGATAGAGAAGCTGGGGAATGTGACCTTCCCGACCTTAATGTCATGGCGTCGTTAGTGTAACAGTTCCTGAATTTCCACTCGACGCTTGATGAGTTCCAATAGCTGGCCTGCATGTGGGAAAAGTACCCGACACTGGAGGTGATACCTGGGGGCATTTAGAGATCGATGATGGGGGGGATGGAAGGACTGAGCGTTCCACAGTGATCAAGGTGGGGAGGCCGGGCCTGGGTGGTCCAAGAACTCCTTGTGGTAAATTGGATTTTTGAAAAATTCATTCGTGGGACATGGGTGTCGCTGGCTGGGCCAGCATTTATTGCCCATTCCCAATTGCCCTTGAACTGAGTAGCTTGCTTGGCCATTTCGGAGGACATTGAGAATCAACCACATTGCTGTGGCTCTGGAGTCACATGTAGGCCAGACCAAGTAAGGACGGTAGATTTCCTTCCCTAAAGGACATTAGTGAACCAGATGGGTTTTTCCAACAATCGACAATGGTTTCATGGTCACCAGTAGATTCTTAATTCCAGATTTTTTTTATTGAATTCAAATTCCACCATCTGCCGTGGCGGGATTTGAACCCGGGTCCCCAGAACATTAGCTGGGTTTCTGGATTAGTAGCCTAGCAATAATACCACTAGGACATCACCTCCCCGCTATGGGCGACACGGTGGCACAGCGGTTTGCACTGCTGCCTCACAGCGCCAGGGACCCAGGTTTCGATTCCTGGCTTGGGTCACTGTCTGTGCGGAGTTTGCACGTTCTCCCCATGTCTGCGTGGGTTTTCTCCGGGTGCTCCGGTTTCCTCCCACAGTCCGAAAAATGTGCAGATTAGGTGGATTGGCCATGCTAAATTGCCCCTTAGTGTCCTGGGATGCATAGGTTAGAGGGATTAATGGGTTAATTATGTGGGGTTGCGGCAATAAGGCCTGGGTGGGACTGTTGTCAGTGCGGGTTCGATGGTCAAATGGCCTCCTTTTGCACTGTAGGGGTTCTATGATCCGAGGTGTGGGGGGAACAATCCTGACCTGCCTCAGGGTCCACAAGGAATTCTGACAAGTAGTGTTGTTGGACATATCATAACTGCTACTGGCCCGTTAACACCTCCTGCTATTGTTTTGCTGCCAGACTGCAGACAGTGCAGGGGGTCCCCCAACATGTTTGTGCATGATCTGAAGACATCATCAGGCTGCGGCTGTTCAACTTAAAGTAGGCCCTGTCTCCCTGTAGTGGAGCCTCGGCTGAAATAAGGGGAGGCGATGGGCAAGTGGTATTATCGCTAGAATATTAATCTAGAAACTCGGATAATGTTCCGCGGACCCGGGTTCGAATCCCGCCACGGCAGATGGTGGATTTTTAATTCAATAAAAAATATCTGGAATTAAGAATCTACCGATGACCATGAAACCATTGTCGGTTGTCGGAAAAACCCATCTGCTTCACTAATGTTCTTTAGGGAAGGAAATCTGCCGTCCTTACCCGGTCTGGCCTACGTATGACTCCAGAGCCACAGCAATGTGGTTGACTCTCAACTGCGCTCTGAACAAGGGCAACTAGGAATGGGCAATAAATACTGGCACAGCCAGTGACACCCATGTCTGACGAACGAAAGAAAAATTAAGCATTGACTTAGATAAGACGACTCTCAGCAAGAGTGATGTGGCTTTAGGGCAGTACATCATTGTATCAGGATGAGGCGATTACAATTGAGATCTATTTGACGTTTTTTAAATTCATTCATGTGGGTGTCGCTGGCTGGCCAGCATTTATTGCCCATTCCTTTTGCCCTCGAGAAGGTGTTGGTGAGCTGCCTTCTTGAAATGCTGCAGTCTGTGTGGTGTAGGTACACCCGCAGTGCTGTTAGGGAGGGAGTTCCTGGATTTTGACCCAGCAGCAATGAAGGAACGGCGATATATTTCCAAGTCAGGATGGTGAGTGGCTTGGGGAAAGGAGCCTGCAGATGGTGGTGTTCCCGTGTACCTGCTGCCCTTGTGCTTCTAGATGGTAAAGATCACAGGTTGTGAAGGTGTTGTCGGAGAAGGTTTGGTGAGGGGCTGCAGTGCATTTTTCATGCTGCTGCTTTTGAATCAGGCAACAGAGGTGTCCTTAGAATCATAGAATCATAGAATCCTACAGTGCAGAAGGAGGGGATTCGGCCCATCGAGTCTGCACCGACCACAATCCCACCCAGGCCCTGTCCCCAAAACCCTTTTGCACTTACCCTGCTAGGCCCCCTGACGCTAAGGGTCAATTTATCATGGCCAATCCACCTAACCTGCACATCTTTAGACTGTGGGAGGAAACCGGAGCACCCGGAGGAAACCCACGCAGACACGGGGAGAACATGCAAACTCCACACAGACAGTGACCCAAGCCGGGATTCGAACCCGGGTCCCTGGCGCTGTGAGGCAGCAGTGCTAACCACCATGCCACCGCACCGCTCAGGTTCCGTAATCCTGAAGTCCTTCTTCAGGATTAAGGAACCAGCTGGGCTTACTTGCTGCTGGTAAAACAGAAGAATTGAGGAGATGAGTGAAGGAAAGGAGCAATCTGTAGCTTCTAGAATTTCCAAGATAGCATCTCGAGGGATATGATCGGATTGGATGATGAAACTATTTGGAGGGGCTGAATGGCCTTATCCTGTTCCTGATGTTTGTGTCCATGACCCACTCATGATGCTCCCTCAAGGCCATCATACCTTTGACGTCACACAGCCCAAATCTGCACCTGTTCTTTCCTAATAAAGCAATTTTGGATGGAATACTGTGGTATTTGAATGCAAGAACAGGCCACAGCCATAGAGTACATTATTTTCCATCACTAATCACTTCCCTCCCCAAATCGGTGCGGTATCACAGCTCCAGGGACCCGGGTTCGATTCCTGGATTGGGTCACTGTCTGTGTGGAATCTGCTCATTCTCCCTGTATCTGCGTGGGTTTCCTCCGGGTGCCCCGGTTTCCTCCCACAATCCGAAAGATGTGCTGGTTAGGTGCATTGATCATCCTAAATTCTCCCTCAGTGTACCCGAACAGGCGCCGGAGTGTGGCGACTAGGGGATTTTCACAGTAACTTCATTGCGATGTTAATGTAAGCCTACTTGTGACAATAATAAATAAACTTTAAATCCTGTTTTCCTTTTCCTCGACAGGTAACAGTGTCCAGACTGTCCAATGCACCCCCACAACAAACCGGAAATGTGAATGTCCTCCCCATCATTACTGCAGTACTGAAGACCCAACCAAGTGTGAACATTGCAAGAAATGTGATGATAAGAAGTTAATCTCTCCAGGTATGGTCCGCTTCACTGAAATGTCTGATTTTCTCCCTCCTCCTACTGGCCTGCTTGTAGCTACTCCCAGCAGCAGATTTGCTATTTCTATGACAATGGGATTTACACTGTGTGAGAGAGCAGACTCTTCACGTGATTGGCAAGATAAGTATCATGACCCTGCCCTTGGGTATGCCACACGCCTTGCAAGTCTCTGCAGTCTGAGCCATTGGCTTGCTAATCTTCTGCCTCATCTGTCCCCAGACTTTGTGCCTATTAGATTGGGGCAATGCCTCCATAACACGCCAGCTGAAGCTAAAACAGAAAGTGCTCGAAAATCTAAGCAAGCCTGACAGCATCCGTGGAGGGAGAATAGACCCAATGTTTTGAGTCTGGATGACCCTTCGTCAGAGCTGAGAGCAAAGAGACTCAGCAGAGATTTATACTATGAGTGTGGGGAGGGGGCTATAATTAGACAAAGGGAATGTAAATGAGGATGAAGAAGGCGACACGGTGGCACAGTGGTTAGCGCTGCTGCCTCACAGCGCCAGGGAGCCGGGTTTGACTCCAGCTTCGGGTCACTGTCTGTGTGGAGTTTGCACGTTCTCCCCGTGTCTGTGTGGGTTTCCTCCGGGTGCTCCGGTTTCCTCCCGCACTACAAAGATGTGCGGGTTAGGCGGATTGGCCATGCTAAATTGCCCCTGGTGTCAGGTGGATTAGCAGGGTAAATACGTTGGGTTATGGGGATAGGTCCTGGGTGGGATTGTGGTCAGTACAGACTCGATGGACTGAACGGCCTCCTTCTGCACTGTCAGGATTCTATGACTCTAAGGCTGAGAAAGGTGTTAAAAGTGTCCATTAAGTGATCAGAATGTGTGAATCAGCTGAAGCTGATGGGCTGCTCGAGGCTGCCAAGTTCAAATTCTGGGGTTCCGGTTGTTTGGTGCAACTAGCTACTGGGAACCATTAGTGAGGGTGCAGAGTTGCTGGGTGCTGGTTTCCCCTACCCACACCCCTCTTGATGTGGGTTTGCAGCTTGGCAGCAGATCACAAACATCAAAATCATTTTTAAAAGCTGGAATTTCCCTTCCAATCACTTCTGTGGCACCGTGTTCATTGGGGCTGTTGACTTGAATGTCATTTTTCAAACCTATGTTGGCAGCTGTGCTTAGACCATGCTGAACAATTTTCATCAAAATGTAAAGAACTTCCAAAGACAAGAAATTAGTTTCTGCAGATCGCAATCTCATAACGAGAACAGTGTATCCCAGAGTCAAATCAGTGTACACCAGAGTAAAATCAATCAGTGTACCCCAATATAAAATCAAGCAGTGTACCCCAATATAAAATCAAGCAGTGTACCCCAATATAAAATCAATCAGTGTACCCCAATGTAAAATCAATCAGTGTACACCGATATAAAATCAATCAGTGTACACCAATATAAAATCAATTAGTGTACCCCAATATAAAATCAAGCAGTGTACCCCAATATAAAATCAATCAGTGTACACCGATATAAAATCAATCAGTGTACCCCAATGTAAAATCAATCAGTGTACACCAATATAAAATCAATCAGTGTACCCCAATATAAAATCAAGCAGTGTACCCCAATATAAAATCAAGCAGTGTACCCCAATATAAAATCAATCAGTGTACCCCAATGTAAAATCAATCAGTGTACACCAATATAAAATCAATCAGTGTACACCGATATAAAATCAATCAGTGTACACCGATGCAAAATCAATCAGTGTACACCAATATAAAATCAATCAGTGTACACCGATGTAAAATCAATCAGTGTACACCAATATAAAATCAATCAGTGTACACCGATATAAAATCAATCAGTGTATACCGATGTAAAATCAATCAGTGTACACCAATATAAAATCAATCAGTGTACACCGATGTAAAATCAATCAGTGTACACCAATATAAAATCAATTAGTGTACCCCAATATAAAATCAAGCAGTGTACCCCAATATAAAATCAATCAGTGTACCCCAACGTAAAATCAATCAGTGTACACCAATATAAAATCAATCAGTGTATACCGATGTAAAATCAATCAGTGTACACCAATATAAAATCAATCAGTGTACACCGATATAAAATCAAGCAGTGTACGCCAATATAAAATCAATCAGTGTACACTGATATAAAATCAATCAATGTACACCAATATAAAATCAATCAGTGTATACCAATATAAAGTCAATCAGTGTACACCGATATAAAATCAATCAATGTACACCGCTATAAAATCAATTAGTGTACCCCAATATAAAATCAATCAGTGTACACCGATGTAAAATCAATCAGTGTACACCAATATAAAATCAATCAGTGTACACCAATATAAAATCAATTAGTGTACCCCAATATAAAATCAAGCAGTGTACCCCAATATAAAATCAAGCAGTGTACCCCAATATAAAATCAATCCGTGTACCCCAATGTAAAATCAATCAGTGTACACCAATATAAAATCAATCAGTGTATACCGATGTAAAATCAATCAGTGTACACCAATATAAAATCAATCAGTGTACACCGATATAAAATCAATCAATGTACACCGCTATAAAATCAATTAGTGTACCCCAATATAAAATCAATCAGTGTACACCGATGTAAAATCAATCAGTGTACACCAATATAAAATCAATCCGTGTACACCAATATAAAATCAATTAGTGTGCCCCAATATAAAATCAAGCAGTGTACCCCAATATAAAATCAAGCAGTGTACCCCAATATAAAATCAATCAGTGTACCCCAATGTAAAATCAATCAGTGTACACCAATATAAAATCAATCAGTGTATACCGATGTAAAATCAATCAGTGTACACCAATATAAAATCAATCAGTGTACACCGATATAAAATCAATCAGTGTACACCGATATAAAATCAATCAGTGTACACTGATATAAAATCAATCAATGTACACCAATATAAAATCAATCAGTGTATACCAATATAAAGTCAATCAGTGTACACCGATATAAAATCAATCAATGTACACCGATAGAAAATCAATCAATGTACACCGATATAAAATCAATTAGTGTACCCCAATATGAAATCAATCAGTGTACACCAATATAAAATCAATCAGTGTACACTGATATAAAATCAATCAGTGTACACCAATATAAAATCAATCAGTGTACACCGATATAAAATCAATCAGTGTACACCGATATAAAATCAATCAATGTACACCGATATAAAATCAATTAGTGTACCCCAATATAAAATCAATCAGCGTACACCGATATAAAATCAATCAATGTACACCAATATAAAATCAATCAGTGTATACCAATATAAAATCAATCAGTGTACACTGATATAAAATCAATCAATGTACACCAATATAAAATCAATCAGTGTATACCAATAGAAAGTCAATCAGTGTACACCGATATAAAATCAATCAATGTACACCGATATAAAATCAATCAGTGTACCCCAATATAAAATCAATCAGTGTACACCGATATAAAATCAATCAGTGTACACCGATATAAAATCAATCAGTGTACACCAATATAAAGTCAATCAGTGTACAGCGATATAAAATCAATCAGTGTACACCGATATAAAATCAATCAGTGGACACCAATATAAAGTCAATCAGTATACACCAATATAAAATCAATCAGTGTATACCGATGTAAAATCAATCAGTGTACACCAATATAAAGTCAATCAGTATACACCAATATAAAATCAATCAGTGTACCCCAATATAAAATCAAGCAGTGTACCCCAATATAAAATCAATCAGTGTACACCGATATAAAATCAATCAGTGCACACTAGTCTGAAATCAATCTGTTGTGTCTGTGTGGATGTCAGCTTCTTGGGTAATGCATTACAAAGACACATTACAGCACAACAGATTGGCTTGGAATGTTGCACCTGTAAGTACCGTTGCTCAAAGACAATCGAGCACACACCTTTTTTTGGTCAGGCCAGAGAGATTGTTGAAAAAGTCCTTTTGCAGCATGACTCAGCTGTTAATGGATGGGGAAATCAGTTTGATTCATTGCATGCTTGATATTGTCACAAAGCCAGGGAAGGATACACTCTGGGTCTTATCTCTTACGGTGTGAGATTAAGATGCTTTTCTTATCGTACAGTAAGAAGTCTCACAACACCAGGTTAAAGTCCAACAGGTTTATTTGGTAGCAAATACCATAAGCTTTCGGAGCACAGCTCCTTCGTCAGATGGAGTGGATATCTGTTCTCAAACAGTGCAAACAGACACAGAAATCAAATTACAGAATACTGATTAGAATGCAAATCTCTACAGCCAGCCAGATCTTAAATGTACAGACAATGTGGGTGGAGGGAGCATTCAACACAGGTTAAAGAGATGTGTATTGTCTCCAGACAGAACAGCTCGTGAAATTCTGCAAGTCCAGGAGGCAAGCTGTGGGGGTTACTGATAATGTGACATAAATCCAACATCCCGGTTTAGGCCGTCCTCATGTGTGCGGAACCTGGCTATCAGTTTCTGCTCACCGACTCTGCGCTGTCGTGTGTCGTGAAGGCCGCCTTGGAGAACGCTTACCTGAAGATCCAAGGCTGAATGCCCGTGACTGCTGAAGTGCTCCCCCACAGAAAGAGAACAGTCTTGCCTGGTGATTGTTGAGCGGTGTTCATTCATCCGTTGTCGTAGTGTCTGCATGGTTTCCCTAATGTACCATGCCTCGGGACATCCTTTCTTGCAGCGTATCAGGTAGACAACGTTGGCCGAGTTGCAAGAGTATGTACCGTGTACCTGGTAGATGGTGTTCTCACGTGAGATGATGGCATCCGTGTCGATGATCCGGCACGTCTTGCAGCGGTTGCTGTGGCAGGGTTGCAGAATTTCACTATCTGTTCTGTCTGGAGACAATACACATCTCTTTAACCTGTGTTGAATGCCCCCTCCACCCATATTGTCTGTACATTTAAGACCTGGCTGGCTGTAGAGATTTGCATTCTAATCAGTATTCTGTAATTTGATTTCTGTGTCTGTTTGCACTGTTTGAGAACAGATATCCACTCCATCTGACGAAGGAGCTGTGCTCCGAAAGCTTATGGTATTTGCTACCAAATAAACCTGTTGGACTTTAACCTGGTGTTGTGAGACTTCTTACTGTGCTTACCCCAGTCCAACGCCGGCATCTCCACATCATTTCTTATCGTAGAGCAGAAGGAGTGTTCACTCTGTATTATTGCTGAGCAGAAGGGGGAGGGCAGAGGCTGAAGCTGTGCGAGGGCAGAAAGGGGAGAGGCAGTGGGGGGAATGGGAGGTGCCGGTGGAAGTGACGGGGACAAGTGCCAAGACGCTGTTCTTGTTAAAAGATTTAAAAGCTTTTGTTTATGATTCAATGCTGTCCTTTTAAGATAAACAAGAATACTACAAACAAGCATGCCAGCCGTGTCCCCTGGGTACCTTCCTGGATACCATGGAAGCATTGAAATGTCAACCTCACACCAAGTAAGTCATTCTCTTGAATTCCGAGTTCTTTGGCATCTACAGCGAATGGAGAATGTTTCCAGTGTGGCTGACTGACTGACCATGAGTCATGTTGCTGCTCATTGCACCTCGTTAACTCTGTGGAACGACTGGGGTTGGAATTAGATTGGACCTCGGCTGGGCAATGCTTGGGCTGCACCGCACCCAAGCCAAGAAGTCCAAGGATCAATTATAACTTGGTCATCAGTGACTTCGAGAAAGGGATGGAGAGAAACATTACAGGGTTGCTGAGTTAGGAAATCGTGTAAATAGGGGCAGAAGGTTAGAAAGAGACACTGAAAGGTTCAGTGGGCAAATCTGGGGCAGACAACATTTAATGTGAGAATGTGCGAGGTCATGGAACTTAGACCTAAGAAAGATAGACCAGGGTATTTCTTGCTTGGAGCTGTGGTGGCACTGAGAGATTTAGGGGTCTAAAAGTTACTGGATAGGCACTTGAAAGGCTAACGGAGCATTGGCCTTTATCTCAAATGGGTTAAATTTGATTTGATATGATTTATTATTGTCACATGTATTAGTGTACAGTGAAAGACAAAGACATGTTAAGTTATAGTTATACAAAATTCTGGATTAATCTAGTCTGGAGCTCTGTGTTCCACACCACACACCGGGAAGGGTTTATTGGCCCTATGGGGTCTATTGACAAGCTGATCACCAGTGTGTTGTGTTGATGCACGGCCTTGATAATACACACTTAACACATAACTTTGGAAAGTGCTTTTGTCCCCAACATTCTTCACCTGATCAAACTTAGATGTGGAATATTTTATATTCTCGGGCCGATGCACAGATCTCATCTCATCTCTGTAAAGCAGACAGAAGCCAGTGCAGTACGTGATCGTAGAATTGTACAACACAGAAGGAGGCCATTCAGCCCATTGACGCTGCAACTGGTCTTTTGAAGAGTTAGTCCAGTTAGTCCTCCTGCCCTGCTCTTCCCCATATCCCTGCAATTTTTCCTATTCAAATATTTATCTAGTTTCACTGAGTTATCCAATGATCCTTATTTTCTTTAGTCCATGCATCTCTGATCTTCCCTTCCCCCACCGTTCCTCCTAATTTGCATTACACTCTCCCCCCTCCCCACATCTGTGAATTCCTAGCGTATAAAATCATGAACTGTTTACAGCACAGAAGGAGGACATTTACTATTATCAGGAACACAATTATGAATATCAAATTTCCAAGGGAACAACAATTTATACTGCATGAGAAGAGACCGCTGATTAAAAATTACATAAACTGTTAAAAAAGTATAAATTGTGTTCCCTTTGGGATTTGGTATTCTTGTGAACCTGTCCTGATGAGTGCAAGACAAAAAGCTTCGACAGCTTTTGTGGTTTTGCTTGACTTATGTCGCAGTTGGTTAACTTTCAAGCATGAGAGACCCTCGAATCAGGTTGCAGTTTTTAAACCAGGAAATGTGCATCTTATTCCAAACAAGTGGGTCTTCTTGCAGCTGTGTTTACCAAATGTCAGGGCTGTACTGAGAGCCAAGCCAAGAAAGGGTGTGAGGGGCAGATTCTCGAGTATCTCTCAAACAGAATGGGCTCTATAGTTAAAAATATGCAAGGTGGTAGGATCAGTGCAGAGGGAGTTAAGCTAATGGGATAGCCTTTGTAAAGAGCAGGCACAGACTCGTCTCCCTCTGGAACATTGGAACATAGGAATTAGGAGCAGAAGGAGGCAATTCAGCCCTCCGAACTTGCTCCGCCATGGCTGATCTCTCCCTGGTCTCAAATCCACCCCCCACCCCCCCCCACCCCCCCCCCCCCCCCCACCCCCCCCCCCCCCACCTGTTCCTCCCCATATCACTTTAACCCGGGTTTTATCAGAAATATATCTATCTCCTTCTTGAAACCATTCAACGATTCAGACTCCATGGGGCAATGAGTTCCACAAATTCACCACCCTCTATGAGAAATAGTTCCTCCTCATCTCAGTTTTAAATCCACTGCCTTGCAGCCTATACCTGTGACCTCTTGTTCTATACTGCAGTGTATGATTCTCTGGAATGGTGAGTTAGAGGGAATGGAGCTGTGCTCATTGACATCTCCCAAATATTGAAGAATGTTGAAAGTTCAGCCAGGACTGTAATAAAACTGGCACCAGGATCAGACAGACACTCTGTTCAGAATATGCCTTTCATTTACTGGCAGTGCTGCAGAATTAGACGGAGTTGTCTGAACATGAATTTGTACAGGAGTGATTTAGGGACATCCCACTGACTGGTGCCATCATTGGCAAGCAAGGCAGGACTTAATTTAACACGAAATCTGAGCCAGCTTAAATAAGAACATAAGAAATAGGAGCAGGAGTAGGCCATCTAGCCCCTTGAGCCTGCCCCGCCATTCAATAAGATCATGGCTGATCTGATAGAGGTTTAGATCCACTTACCCGCCCGCTCCCCATAACCCTTAATTCCCTTATTGATCAGAAATCTATCTACCTGTGACTTAAACATATTTAACGAGGTAGCCTCCACTGCTTCAATGGGCAGAGAATTCCAGAGATTCACTACCCTCTGAGAGAAGAAGTTCCTCCTCAACTCTGTCCTAAACTGACTCCCCCTTATTTTGAGGCTGTGTCCTCTAGTTCTTGTTTCCTTTCTAAGTGGAAAGAATCTCTCTGCCTCTACCCTGTCTAGCCCCTTCATTATCTTATATGTCTCTATAAGATCTCCCCTCAGCCTTCTAAACTCCAACGAGTACAGGCCCAATCTACTCAATCTCTCCTCATAAGCTAACCCCCTCATCTCCGGTATCAACCTGGTGAACCTTCTCTGTACTCCCTCCAAGGTCAATACATCCTTCCGCAAATAAGGGGCCCAAAATTGCACACACTACTCCAGTTGCGGCCTCACCAGTACCCTGTACAATTGCAGCAAGACCTCCCTGCTTTTATACTCCATCCCCTTCGCAATAAAGGCCAACATTCCATTTGCCTTCTTGATCACCTGCTGCACCTGCAAACTGAGTTTTTACGATTCATCCACAAGGACCCCCAGGTCCCTCTGCAAAGTAGCATGTTGTAATTTTTCACCATTTAAATAATAGTCCATTTTACTATTATTCCTTCCAAAGTGGATAACCTCACACTTGTCAACGTTATACTCCATTTGCCAGATCCTCGCCCGCTCACTTAGCCTATCCAAATCTCTCTGCAGACTTTCCGCATCCTCCACGGAATTCGCTTTCCCACTCATCTTTGTATCATCCACAAACTTTGTTACCCTACACTCGGTCCCCTCCTCCAAATCGTCTATGTATATGGTAAATAGTTGAGGCCCCAGCACCGATCCCTGCAGCACGCCACTAGTCACCAACTGCCAACCAGAAAAGCACCCATTTATTCCACCTCTCTGCTTCCTGTTAGATAGCCAATCCTCAATCCACGCTAACACTTTACCCCCAACTCCGTGTTCCCTAATCTTCTGCAGCAACCTTTTGTGAGGCACCTTATCGAACGCCTTCTGGAAATCCAAAAACACCACATCCACCAGCTCCCCTCTGTCAACTGCACTCGTTACATCTTCATAAAAATCCAGTAAATTCGTCAAACACGACTTTCCCTTCATGAATCCATGCTGCGTCTGCTTGATCAAACCATTTTTTTCCAGGTGTCCTGCTATTTCTTCTTTAATGATGGATTCCAGCAATTTCTCAACTACGGACATTAAGCTAACCGGCCTGTAGTTACCCGCCTTTTGTCTACCTCCTTTTTTAAACAGTGGCGTCACATTAGATGTTTTCCAATCAGCCGGCTTCCCCAGAGTCCAGCGAATTTTGATAAATTACAACCAACAGTTCCGCTATTACTTCTGCCATTTCTTTCAGTACCCTGGGATGCATTCCATCCGGGCCCGGGGACTTGTCTACCTTTAGTCCCATTAGCCTACCAAGCACTACCTCTTTAGTAATAGTAATCGTTTTTAGGACCTCACCCCCTACAGTCCCACGACCATCAATTTTCGGTAAGCTATTTGTGTCCTCTACTGTGAAGACCGACACAAAAAACTTGTTTAAGGCCTCAGCCATTTCCTCGTTTCCCATTATTAAATCCCCCTTCTCATCTTCTAAGGGTCCAACGTTTACTTTAGCTACTCTTTTCCTTTTTATATATTTGTAAAAACTTTTACTATCAGTTTTTATATTTTGTGCTAGTTTAGTTTCATAATCTATCTTTCCTTTCTTTATCGCTTTCTTAGTAGTTCTTTGTTGTTTTTTAAGGCTTTCCCAATCTTCTAATTCCCCACTAGTTTTGGCCACTCTGTACGCATCGGTTCTTAATTTAATACTCTCCTTTATTTCCTTAGTTATCCACGGCTGGTTATCCCTTTTCTTACATTCCTTTTTTATCACAGGAATATATTTTTGCTGAGTACCAAGAAAAATCTCCTTAAAAATCCGCCACAGTTGCTCAGCTGTCCTACCAACTAGTCTGCGCTCCCAGTCTACATTAGCCAATTCTGCCCTCATCCTATTGTACTCCCCTCTGTTCAAGCAGAAGACACTGGTTTGGGACCCTACTTTCTCACCCTCCATTTGTATTAGAAATTCAACTATATTGGGATCACTCATTCCAAGAGGATCCCTCACAAGAAGATCATTAATTTTACCTGTCTCATTACACAGGACCAGATCCAAGATAGCTCGCTCCCTCGTAGGTTCTGTAACATACTGTTCGAGGAAACTATCCCGACAGCATTCTAAGAACTCTTCCTCAAGTCCACCGCGTCCGACTTGAGTCAACCAATCAATATGCAGGTTAAAATCCCCCATGATTATTGCTGTTCTGTTTTTGCATGCATCCATTATTTGCTTGTTTATAGCCCGACCCACCTCAAAGTTATTATTTGGGGGCCTACAGACCACGCCCACCAGTGACTTTTTCCCCTTACTATTCCTTATCTCCACCCACAACGATTCCACATTCTGCTCCTTAGAGCCTATATTGTCTCTCACTCCCGCCCTGATGTTATCTTTAATTAACGGAGCTACTCCACCTCCTTTTCCTTCCTCAGGCCTTCGTTGCTGTCACAAATCATCTAAAACGTTTGAATTAAAACACCATTAAATTCATAAACTTCAGTTTCCAGGGTATCTGCGGAAGGATTGCTTACAGAGAGCAGCTTTCTGTGGGAACAACCCAGACTGCAGCTTTTACTGTGTAGTGAAAGGCAGTTGATGAAACCTCAGGGGCATGTGGAGGACAGACTGAAAATGGTTGAATACACCAGGATTGTTAGAAAGATTTACGTTACCAAACACTGACGCTATGAAAGCAGGTTATGCACAAAGTGAGGGCCTATTTGAGAACTGGGTCACTTCTGTTGTCAGACCCTATCTCTCTTATCAACTCATTGCTGAAACCTTTGCACTTGATGGGCAACAGAGATTGTACAGCGTCAAGAGGTGGGAGATAAGGTGCTTTGCTTTCCATTTGCAACGAGGTTACAGCCTGCGGTTTAAAATGCAATGTGAAATAAAAGTTAAAGTTTATTTATTAGTCACAAGTAAGGCTTACATTAACATGCAATTAAGTTACTGTGAAATTCCCCTAGCAGCCACATTCTGGCACTGTTCGGGTCAATGCACCCTGACCAGCACGTCTTTCATACTGTGGGAGGAAACCGGAGCACCCGGAGGAAACCCACGCAGACACGGGGTACAACAGGGAAACTCCACACAGACAGTGACCCAAGCCAGGAATCAAACCTGGGTCCCTGGCACTGTGAGGTAGCAATGCTAGCCACCGTGCCACCCATAATTTCAGGTGGAAATATACAGAATAATCATCTGGAAGGATTTATAGAATAGAATAGAATCCCTACAGTGCAGAAGGAGGCCATTAGGCCCATCTAGTCTGCACCGACAGCAATCCCACCCAAGCCCTATCCCTGTAACCCCACCTATTTACCCTAGCTAATCCCCCTGACACCAAGGGGCAATTTTAGCATGGCCAATCCACGTAATCCGCACATTTTTGGACTGTGGGAGGAAACCGGAGCACCCGGAGGAAACCCACTCAGATACGGGGAGAACGTACAAACTCCACACAGACAGTGACCCAAGGCTGGAATCGAACCCGGGTTCCTGGTGCTGTGAGAGAGCAGTGCTAACCACTGTGCCACCGTGCTGCTTTTGAATTCATAGGAGTGACTTTCAGACAACAATATAAACAATGGGTGGAATTTTCCAGCCTCGCTCGAGCAAGACCGGAAACTCCCACCCGAGGTCAATGGACATTTCCGTTGTCCGCCCTGCCCGCTCCGACTCTATGGTGGGCGAGGTGGTAGAACTCCGGCGAATATGTTGACGAGGTTTGTGTAAGTCAGAAATTCTATTCATTCCAAAGGCACTGCCTGAACACTTCCAGCATTTTCATTTATCTTTGGCAACAGATTTCAACTTCTGCAGATTTTTATTTCACTTTTCTGATTCCAATACCATACAAAATAATCATTTCAAGACTATTGCCTTCTGAGGACATTCCTGTAACTCACATTTCCACTAAACGGTCACTGGCAATGTGGTACTGCACTGCACCATCTTACTGCAGGTGTTGTCAGCTGGAATGCAATCCTCAGTCTATCTTTGCTCAACTGGCCATTTATTCGCTGGTGGTCTTGGGCAGTGGGTACCAGTGGTTCTTTCAGCAGCAGGAGAGGGTTTGTGAGCTCAGTCCTGTCCGCACCCAACCATCCACATTCCAGCACAGTCATCAGGAAGCGCAAAAACTGACTCACTTGCCCCCACGAGTGGGCAACACAGTGGCACAGTGATTAGTACTGCTGCTTCACAGCACCAGGGACCCAGGTTCAATTCCAGCCTCGGATGACTGTCTGTGTGGAGTCTGCACGTTCTCCCCGTGTCTGCGTGGGTTTTCTCCAGGTGCTCCGGTTTCCTCCCACAGTCCAAAGATGTGTGGGTTAGCTGGATTGGCCATGTTAAATTGTCCCATACTGTCAGGGGGACTAGCAGGGTAAATAAATGGGGTTAAGGAGATAGGGCCTGAGTGGGATTGTGGTCGGTGCAGACTCGATGGGCCAGATGGCCTCCTTCTGCACTGGAGGATTCTATGATATTCTATGATTCTATGACACAGATTGTACTGACATCCACTGGCAGTCCCGTTGCATTCGGCAGACCAGAATAGGCGCTGGTGATCGCAGTGTGAATGGCTCATCCTCATGCTGCCAGTTCACATTAAGTCACAAGAACCGAAACCATTTTATTTCTAGCTATTGAGAATGACTGACTGGGTGATATGAACAGCTTAGACCCCAAAATGGTGGACAGGAAGCCTGCATGCCCTTCAGGTTAGAGCTGTCACCATGTTGAATGCGGGCAAACAAGAGGTAAAGAGGTGTCCTTAGCCCACAGGGCTCCCACAGGGCTTCGCATTGGCAAATACTGGTTTATCATTTGCTCGGTGTCCCTACTCCACCATTGGTTTTCTTGGAAACCTTGGAAAGCTGTTTTCAGAGAAACTGGCGTTCAAGTTCTTTGCAATGCGAATACGATAAGGAGCCTTTCAGGAGAGAGGCACAGTGCTCCATCTCCAAATTAAAGGGTCCCACCTGGTTCCTGGCTTCATAAAACCGTAAGACACAGGAGCAGAATTAGGCCACTCGGCCCATCGAGTCTGCTCCGCCATTCAATCATGGCTGATATTTTTCTTATCCCCATTCTCCTGCCTTTTCCCCATAACCCCTGATCCCCTTATTAATCAAGAACCCATCTATCTCTGTCTTAAAGACACTCAATGACACTCAAGATCCATAACCCCCAACCTCCCTGACTACTGCAACTCCAGATGTCCCCTATTCAATCCAGGCCTCTGACCCCTCACCCCTACTTGCGGCCCATTTGTGATGTTCAGCACCTCACTCAGCCCACCCTAGACTGGATCCACTCAGCTGAAGGGGGCTGCCAGCTCGGAGCAGTTTGATTTCTTTGCTGCCATCTCCATCCTTTTCCGGCCATTTGATCTAATACAGTGAGATCCAAGGCCCAATATCAGAGTCTCCTCAGGCCTCACCATTCCGTACAAAGGGCATTTATTGTGTCCTTCCCTAATCCACACCTCCCCTGCACCCACAAATGGGCTCTCCTAATTTTCTCAGGTCTTTTGTTTTTTTCATTCATGGGACATGGGTGAGGCTGGCTGGGCCAGCATGTGTTGCCCATCCCTAAAGCTCCCTTGAACTGAGTGGCTTGCTAGACCATTTCAGGAGGCAGTTAAGAGTCAGCCATATTACGCTATAGGTCTGGAGTCACATGTAGGCCAGACCAGGTATGGACAGCAGATTTCTTTCCTTAAAGGGCCAGGTAAGTTTTAATGAGAATTGATGAGAGTTTCATGGTCACAATTACTGAGACTAGCTTTCAATTCCAGATTTATGAATTGAATTTAAATTCTACCGGCTGTTGTGGTGGGATTTGAACCCTCTGACCCAAGGGCATTAGCCTAGTATTGCAGGCTTTGATGTCAGCATCTAAATTGATCACAATTTTACCCTTCAAGTTCTTTTAAACAGCTGTTTTAATCAAGCTCTATAGCGAGGTCATAGGTCTGTGCTGGTAACTAGCCAGAGCCCAGAATTCAGGAATACACAGGCAGTAGTAGTTTCAAATTCAATTACAAGTAATTAACATATACCAATCAAGGTACAGGAGTTATCTTTATCCACTCACAGCTATTGATTAGGGTTACATCATTCATAAGATACAGATATTAAAACCAATCACAATCACCTCATATCTGCTTAATTATAATATCCAATCAGCATGAAGACTTAATCATGTTAGCTGATATAATCCATCATTGTAAAGTAAAGTTTATTTATTAATCACAATCACAATCTGATTAAAATTGCAATGAAGTTACTGTGAAATTCCACTAGTCGCCACACTCCGGCGCCTGTTCAGTGCACCCTAACCAGCACGTCTTTTGGACTGTGGGAGGAAATCGGAGCACCCAAAGGAAACCCATGCAGACACGGGGAGAATGTGCAAACTCCACACAGACAGTGACCCAAGCTGGGAATTGAACCCAAGTCCCTAGCGCTGTGAGGCAGCAGTGCTAACCACTGTGCCACCGTGCCACTCAGTAAGTTATCATTGATGTCCCAGTTTGTGTCTGTGGATATCACTCCCTTCCTCCAGTTCCAGATGTCTGATTAAATGAATTCTCTCAGACTAAAGGCCTTGGTGCTTATCAATGAAGACTTTTATAAAGACCTTTTATTTTCTTGTAGCAGCTTATGTGATTATTTACCCTTTCACCTGGGTTCCTGGGTTACTAGGCCAGTGATGTTACTATTATGCCACCATCTCCCCAAATTATGTCACCATCTCCCTCATAGAAAGCATTCTTTCTGGCTGTATCACAGCTTGGTATGGGCTCCTGCTCTGCCCAAGACCGCAAGAAACTACAAAAGATCGTAAATGTAGCCCAATCCATCACGCAAACCAGCCTCCCACCCATTGACTCTGTCTACACTTCCTGCTGCCTCGGCAAAGCAGCCGGCAAAATTTAGGACCCCACGCACCCCGGACATTCCTCTTCCACCTTCTTCCGTCGGGAAAAAGATACAAAAGTCTGAGGTCACGTACCAACCGACTCAAGAACAGCTTCTTCCCTGCTGCTGTCAGACTTTTGAATGGACCTACCTCGCATTAAGTTGATCTTTCTCTACATCCTAGCTATGACTGTAACACTACATTCTGCATTCTCTCGTTTCCTTCTCTATGAATGGTATGCTTTGCCTGTACAGCGTGCAAGAAACAATACTTTTCACTGTATGTTAATACATGTGACAATAATAAATCAAATCAAATCAAAAATTGATTGCCCCTGAATACAGCTTGCATTGATAGAGTGCAGTGCTCACACTTCACACCGGCACATGAGGTCGGTGCACAAAGCTTCAATCCCCCTTATAACATTATTTAAAATACACTGACATGGCAGTATTTGGGGCATAGCTTCCACCCTGAATTATTCCTGTGTCCATTATCTATATCTGGGGGCTGCATGGTGGCACAGTGATTAGCACTGCTGCCTCACAGCGCCAGGGACCCGGGTTCGAAACCCGGCTTGGGTCACTGTCTGTGTGGAGTTTGCACGTTCTCCCTGTGTCTGCGTGGGTTTCCTCCAGGTGCTCCAGTTTCCTCCCACAGTCCAAGGGACGTGCTGGTTAGGGTGCATTGGCCATGCTAAATTCACCCTCAGTGTACCCGAACAGGCACTGGAGTGTAGTGATTTGGGGGTTTTCACAGTAACTTCATTGCAGTGTTAATGTAAGCCTACTTGTAACTAATAAATAAACTTTACTTTACTAATGAACGTTTATACAGCTGATGTCTATAGATGAATATTGTGAAGAAAATAGTCAAGCCAATTGACTTGTTTAATAATAGACAGACTGAATGTACAGTAACTGTGTAGAATGCACTGACTGATCAATATATTTTATAGTTGTACGCTGTTGGGGATGAAGCTTCACATAGAAGGTAACAGCACATTTGACAACTATTGTATCGTTCTACCTACCCAGCTGCCAAATCAACCACAAGAAATAAGTAGGTTTTAAATGCAATTTTTATAAAAACAAAATAATGCTTGAATGTCTAGTCTGTGTAACTTAAGATTTCATTTTGAATTTGTTGTAAGGGTTTGTTCAGTAGCTCTCGCAAAGAGGTTCAGAGGTTTGTAAGAATGGATAGTGTTTCTTGGTAACACATAACTATATATAATGTGTGTGTGTACACAGTATAGCCCAATCTAGGAGCTACCTCCATGCTGACTTCTACACAGGTCTCTGCATGGCGGCACGGTGACACAGTGGTTAGCACTGCTGCCTCAGCACCAGGGACCTGGGTTCGATTCCCAGCCTCGAGTCACTGTCTGTGTGGAGTTTGCACTTTCTTCCCGTGTCTGCGTGGGTTTCCTCCGGCTGCTCTGGTTTCCTCCCACAATCCAAAGACGTGCGGCATAGGTGGATTGGCCATGCTAAATTGCCCTTTAGTATCAGGGGGACTAGCTAGGGTAAATGCACAGGGTTATGGTGATAGGGCCTGGGCGGGATTGTGGTCAGTGCAGACTCGATGGGCCAAATGGTCTCCTTCTGCACTGTAGGATTCTATGATTCTATGATCCATGCCCCAGATTCCTTGCCATGTGACCTTTATATCACTCTGTGGGCGGTGCTGTTCTCCAGTCCCACGGTCGCCCAGATGAGTCAGTAAACTGAGGCACGATCTGCCCTCCCAGATGGGCGTAAAAGATCCCATGGCATTTTGAAGGACAGAGGAGATCACCCAATGTCCTGCCCCATATCTATCTCTTGACCAACATCATAGAAGCAGATCACCTGGTGGTTATTGCATTGCTGTTGTGGGATCTTGTGTACATCTTGGCTGCTGTGTCTCCAACACTGCAACAATGACTACATTACAAAGCAATTTACTTGTCTGTAAACTGCTCTGGGATGTCCTGAGATTCTGAAAAATGCCATATAAATATAATTCTTTCATTCTCTGCACCCAGGGTTAAGCCTGGTTTTCGGAAATTTGACACAAATTCAGTTGTTTTTCTGAACATGCCCATTGTAATTCATGAGGAAGAGCTGGCAACATCAGCCAGGCTTCGCTCTAAGTACATAAGTACATAAGGACTAGGAGCAGGAGTAGGCCATCTGGCCCCTCGAGCCTGCTCTGCCATTCAATAAGATCATGGCTGATCTTTTTGTGGACTCAGCTCCACTTACCCGCCCGCTCGCCATAACCCTTAATTCCTTTACTGTTCAAAAATCTATCTATCCTTGCCTTAAAAACATTCAATGAGGTAGCCTCAACTGCTTCACTGGGCAGGGAATTCCACAGATTCATAAGATAGACCGAAATGTACCTTTCCAAACTGTTTGAGTCATTATCTTAAGGGGAAATTAAACAAATTGATTCGGGGACCCTCAGATTTTGTTCTAGATGTATTGAACCAAGATCTTGGGCGCGATTCTCCGTCCTCCCAGCCGCATGTTTCCTGCCGGCGGGAGGTGACGTGTTGTTTGCTCGTGGTGGGATTATCTGCTCCTGGAGCTGTTAGTGGGAATTCCCACTGACATCACCCCATGCCGGCGGGAAACCCAAGGGCAGGGATACGCTGCCAGGGGGATCGGAGAATCCCACCGGCGTGAATGACCGGAGAATTCCGGCCATTGCCTTTTCATTTATTCATTAAATTTGAAGCGTGACAACTCATAAGGGCTCTAAAGGTTGGGTTAAAATCTGAGATTACTAATCAAAAAGAGAGAAGGACCTTGCATTTATATAGCTTCTAAAAATCTAAGCACAGCACATTCACAGATTCCCCTTATCCATGTTGCTTGCTACTTTTTCAAAGGGCTCTGATAAATTAGTCATAGAGTTTCCAGCATGGAAATAGGCCCTTCAGCCCAACTTGTCCATGCCGCCCTTTTTTTAACCACTAAGCTAGTCCCAATTGCCTACATTTGGCCCATAACTCCCTACACCCATCTTACCCATGTAACTGTCGAAATGCTTTTTAAAGGACAAAATTGTACGCACCTCTACCACTAGCTCTGGCAGCTCATTCCAGACACTCACCACCCTCTATGTGAAAGAATCGTCTCTCTGGACCCTTTTATATCTCTCCCCTCTCACCTTAAACCTATGCCCCTACCTTTGGGAAAAGATGTTCACTATCTACCTTATCAATACCCTCATTATTTTATAGGTTCCTGGACTCAAGAGAGGCATTTGAAAAATATAAAAAACTGCCTGAACACAAGAACACAAGAAACAGAAGCAGGATTAGGCCACCAGGGCCTTCAAACCTGCCCCGCCATTCAATCCAATCATGGCTGATTTATGAAGGATTACCTTATCCAGCCGGGGTGGCACAGTGGTGAGCATTGCTGCCTCATAGTGCCAGGGACCCAGGTTCAATTCCCGGCTTGGGTCACTATCCGTGTGGAGTCTGCACGTTCTCCCTGTGTCTGTGTGGGTTTCCTCCGGATGCTCCGGTTTCCCCCCACAGTCCAAAGATGTGCAGGTTAGGGTGCATTGGTTTATTTAGGTGCTAAATTCTCTCTCAGTGTTACCCGAACAGGTGCCGGAGTGTGGCGACTGGGGGATTTTCACGGTAACTTCATTGCAGAGTTAATGTAAGCTGACTTGTGACGAATAAATTAACTTAAAAACTTTATCGGGGAGGTTGTCCTAGGTCAGTGCAAGTTGGAAAAATATCACATAATTATTCAATTGTTTAACAATATTTTCACATTCCAAAATCCGATTTTATTTCAGGAAGACCTTTGACTTCATTTATGATGTGGATACTGTTCCCCTTGTCCATTCTGTGCATCATAGTAATAGTGAGATCATCTTTCTGCAGGATACCCAAAAAGCAAGGTAAGGATAAAGACTAATTGTCTTTCTACTCATCATACACGCTGGTTAGAATTCTGAGTGTTAGTGTTTGATAATGTAAATCTTTCCAACAAAACCTGGCGTATTCAACTATTTCACCTTGTTCTGCCACTTGTCCTCCCACAGTCCGAAGATGTGCGGGTTAGGTGGATTGACCATGCTAAATTGCCCCTTAGTGTCCCAAGATGTCCCAAGATGACAATAAATGATGACGTAGCGGTAATGTCACTGGGACTAGTAATCCAGAGACCCAGGCTAATGATCTGGGCACATGGGATCAATTCCTATCATGGCAGCTGGTAAAACTTAAAATTCAATAAATGAGTAATATATATTAGGGGCAGCACGTTGGCACAGTGGTTAGTGCTGCTGCCTCACAGTACCAGGGGCCCGGGTTCAATTCTGGCCTCGGGTGTGGAGTTTGCACGTTCTCCCCGTGTCTGCGTGGGTTTCCTCCGGGTGCTCCGGTTTCCTCCCACACTCCAAAGATGTGCGGGTTAGGTTGATTGGCCGTGCTGAATTGCCCCTTAGTGTCCCGGGATGTGTAAGTTAGAGGGATTAGTTGGGTAAATACGTGGGGTGACGGGGATAGGGCCAGGGTGGGATTGTGGTCAGTGCAGACTCGATGGGCCGAATGGCCTCCTTCTGCACTGTGGGGATTCTATGGATTTCAATGATATGCAACTTGTGTTTAATTCTCGTGAATGAGTGTAATTGATTTTCCTCATCTGCAGCTCTATAACCTCATCAGAAAGTGAACTATCCTTTCCTCTATTTTTCTATTTCAAAGGAACCTTAAGACAGCTCTGTCACAAGTAGGTAAGAACCAGAGGCTGACAAGGAAGGAGAAATCGGAGGCAGGAGGGGAAAGATAGAGGCAACCATGGGGAGGTGGGGGTGAAATCGCTTTGGGATCAGGGAGAAAGGTTAGCAAAGTGACAGTAAAGACAGACAAAAATGCTTTGTGACCAATCAGAAGCTTTCCTCAGGTTTTAGTCTGGTCATAGAATCCTACAGCGCTGAAGGAGCCATTTGGCCCATTGAGTCTGCACCTACCACAATCCCACCCTATCCCCATAACCCCATGCATTTACCCTAACTCATCCCCCTGACATTCAGGGGCAATTTAGCACGGCCAATCCACCTAACCCGCACATCTTCGGCCTGTGGGAGGAAACCAGAGCACCCGGAGGAAACCCACGCAGACACAGGGAGAACGTGTAAACTCCACACAGACAGTGACCCAAGCCGGGAATTGAACCCGGGTCCCTGGCACTGTGAGGCAGCAGTGCTAACCACTGTGCCACCGTGTCACCTCCCCCCCCCCGCCAGTTGCCATAAGTTGAATTAATAGGAACTGCAAACCTGGAGTCAATGCTGGTGTCCCGTTGGCTTGTTAAGCATTGTGGTATGTGCACAGTGAGCAAAATGCTCATTTGAATTTTTCTAATTCATACCAGACAACGCCTTTACTGACTGCTGCCAACATTTTTTATAAATTGGTCAATATGATGCAGTGGATTGGTGCATACTCTTTGTGAAGCTTGGTGTAAAAAAATATAGACTTGGAATGTTTGGAAACATTGCAACAAGATGGTTTGTTACGTCAAAATTCCAGGGTCATCGCTGCCTCTTTAACCGATTCTGCCTCTTGTCTCTCTTTGTGTTTATCTCTTTTAGGAATTGGAATGCTGGTGAAATTGAAGGTAAATGTCTTTCACAAGTGAATCTGGTGGCTTAATCGCTGTTTTATTTATTGATTGTTCATTGATCAAAGGTGAATTGGGGTCACAAATTTTAAAATACTTTAATATAAATATCTTTGCTGGGGAACGGCCTGACCAAGAAGAAAAGTGAAAGTGCTTGAATTTATTTGCCCCAAAATTCCGCAATCGTGGAATTGGGATAAATCTCCTGCTTGGTGGGACCTTCACTCCAGTACCCACCAGCATCCTGCACGGTTTGGCTGCGGAGCCAGGAGAAATGCTACCTGCTCTCCCAGGCTCTACATTCAGGTAAGCCTGAAGTTTTAACAAACTTTTTGGGAGTGGCCCTTTAAGGCCCGCCTTTGTGTCCGCACGTTAACCTGAGGTTTTCACATGGAGAGGCCGGCTCAGCACAACCCATGATCGCAGGTGGAGCTCCGTGCAGACATTATGGGCTTCTTCTGACTCAAAATGGTTATTTCAAGCATGGGCCCTGTGGCGCCCATTTTTCTGCATCGAGAAACACAGAAACACAGGAGTAGGCCATTCGGCCCTTCGAGCCTGCTCCGCCATTCATTTTGATCATGGCTGATCATCAAATTCAATATCCTGATCCCCCCTTCCTCCCCATATCCCTTGATCCCTTTAGCCCCAAGAGCTATACCTAATTTCTTCTTGAAATCAATCTATTGATTAGACCAAACAGGCGCAGCTAGCTTCTGATTTTTAGCATCCAAAAACATTTGCCCAGGCCATCCCGGTGTATTTTTTAAAAGTCGGAATTATTTTTGTCCATTTCAGATTTTGGATTAGTGTTACTATAATAACCTGAGGTGTGAGTAGATTGATTACTATCTTGTTGCGCTGTCACAGCCTGTGCGTTTACTTGCTATAAATTAGTACCTGGTTTAGAGGATTGTCAAACTGGGAGTTATACTGGAGCCTCTGCGCTCTCTCTACTTGGGCAAGATATCGTCTGCAAAAGTGTGTTTTAACACAGGTAGAGAGTGCTGCTCAATGGTGTCGGAATGGCAATGATGAAGTCACTTATAACACTGAACAAATTTAAGGAGGAGATTGATAGGCTTTTAATGAGAAGTGAGTTGAAGGGTTATGGGGAGTGGGCAGGAAGGTGGAGATGAGATCAGCCATGATTGTATTGACTGGCGGAGCAGGCTCGAGGGGCTGAATGGCCTACTCCTGCCCCTAGTTCCTATGAGCTGACTACCCTCTGCTTGAAGGTACACCTGCAGCCAGGAAAACAAGGCTGGGAGAGACGACCATTTTGAGATGGTCTACAATGTCTGTGAAACCTCATCCCTGGACTTCCCTCCGAGTCACTCCCCATCCTGACTTGGAAATATATTGCCGTTCCTTCACTGTCACTGGGTCAAAATCCTGGGACACCCTCCCTGACAGCACTGGGGGTGTACCTACCCCACAGGGACTGCAGCGGCTCAAGCAGGCAGCTCACCAGCAAGGGTAATGAAAGATGGGCAATAAATGCTGGCCTTGCCAGCGACACCCATAGAAATCATAGAAACCCTACAGTGTAGAAAGAGGCCATTCGGCCCTTCAAGTCTACACCGACCACAATCCCACCCAGGCCCTACCCCCATATCCCTACATATTTTACCCGCTAATCCCTCTAACCTACCCATCTCAAGACACTAAGGGGCAATTTTAGCACGGCCGATCAACCTAACCCGCACATCTTTGGACTGTGGGAGGAAACCGGAGCACCCGGAGGAAACCCACGCAGACACGAGGAGAATGTGCAAACTCCTCACAGACAGTGACCCAAGCCGGGAATCGAACCCAGGTCCCTGGAGCTGTGAAGCAGCAGTGCTAACCACTGTGCCACCGTGCCGCCCACATCACCAGAACAAATGAAAAAAAGATCTTCAACCCCCAATCTAAGTGATAGTCCAAAGATGCATGGGTTAGGTTGATTGGCTATGCTAAATTGTCCCTTAGTGTCAGGGGACGAGGTAGGGTAAATGCATGGGGTTATGGGGATAGGGCCCGGGTGGGATTGTGATTGGTGCAGACTCGATGGGCCGAATGGCCTCCTTCCTGCACTATAGGATTCTATGATTCTATATTTAGACTTTCTCAAAAAGTGGAAGAGTTGAAAAGTCAAACAATTATTTTATAAAGTGTGTTTAATTAAATGCTTCTCTGTAAAATACATCTCATGTTCCTCTTTTTGTCTAAAAACAGTTTATTTGCATCTGTGGTTTTAAAAGTGATCTTTATAAAGGTCGTGATAATGAACCCGAGATCAGTGTGGCATCAGTGCCAGAGATTGGGGAACATTGTGAGGAGGACATGATCTTGGAATCGAAACCCACGGCAGTGATGATCCCATTGATAGACAAGAAAAAAACCGAGGCTCCTACGCTGGAATACAAATCTGAAATTCGGGACAATGAGGCTGTGTCAACTGTTGGTGAGTGTGAGGTTTTTTTCTTAATCCTGTTTCTCTTTCTCTTTTGCCAGCTCTCGCTGAATACCTCGCACAGGAACGGGGTCACTGAGACAGGAATGATCTGTGTCCTGCTGCTTCTCGTTGTCATCCAAGGGGTAGCATTCTTACCTCTCAATCCGAAGGTTTTGGTTCAACTCCCATCCAGGGACTCGGGGCGGGATTTTCCGGCCGCGCTCGCCCCAAGACCGGAAAATCCCGCCCGAGGTCAACGGAGCTTTACATTGTCCGTGTCCCGCCCGCTACGATTCCCATGGTGGGCGGGATGGGAAAATTCCACCCAAGGTCATAGAAGTCCACTCTGATGCTGCAGTGCAGTATTGAGAGAGTGCTTCAAGTTCAGGGGTGTCATCTTTCGAATAAGATGTTAAATCAAGTCCTCGCCTTTTCTCCCCCACACACTCTGCAGCACTATTTAGAGGAAGAGTAGGAGATGTATCGCCAGTGTCCGGGCCAACATTCTTCCTCAATCAAAACAGCCTAGAAGTGACCTGGTCATGACCATGACATTTGTGTGTACCCGAACAGGCGCCGGAGTGTGGCAACTCGGGGATTTTCACAGTAACTTCATTGCAGTGCTAATGTAAGCCTACTTGTGACACTAATAAATAACCTTTAAATTACAGATGGTAACTGTAACATTCATTTGTCTCTCCTCAGTTCACCCAAAAGACAATGCGGAGGACAACATTCCATTTCCAGTGCAAGAAAATGGGAGAAACTCGAGTTCCTCTTTTCCCATTGAAGAGCAGAGTCAAAAACAGTATAACCAATCAATAATGATTGAGGCTAAAGACAGGAAACAAACATGTCTATAGATAGCAATAAATATCGACCGCATTGCATTTCTGTCTAAATTTCAGCTTCCTGCTGAACAAATTGTCGATACAATGTCAATGGGAGACAGTTTGGAGGTGACTCTTCCATTGCGTTATTGACCTGTTTAGCGTCTTTATTGTTAGAAATCTATTCGGGATCAGAGCGAGGAGACGTGTCTGAGGATTGTTCAAAACTGTAGCTCTTGCAATTTGATTGTCTGGAAACAACTAAATCAGTGCGAATACTCGTCACATACGCACACACACACACACCAGAATCTTTTATCTCACCAAGGGATCTTTACTGAGGTCAAATCATCCACTCAATACATGGACCGATGGCATCGTCTGTGATGGAAAGCTCCTTTCATTGCGGTTTACAGCTTGAACCAGACTTAAAAATAAATCTCCAAGGATTTTCCAGTTTCAAATTATAGTAACAAAAACATCTGTTAGCCTTCCTGAACGTTAGCAGAGAGACGTTTTAAAAATTAAAACAATTTGAAAATTCCTTTTCATATGGAATGCGGTTTATGAAATTGTCTATGTGGAGCTTGCACGTTCTCCCCGTATCTACATGGGTTTCCTCCCACAGTCCAAAGATGTGCGGGTTAGGTGGATTGGTCATGGTAAATTGCCCCTTAGTGTCAGGGGGACGAGCTAGGGTAAATGCATGGGGTTGTGGGAATAGGGCTTGGGTGGGATTGTGGTCGGTGCAGACTCGATGGGCCGAATGGCCTCCTTCTGCACTGTAGGATTCTATGATTCTATGAAATGAGATGCATACACTCACCAATTAAACCAGATAAACTCTCCCCTCATGAGCATTAGTAGCTCATTCGTATAGTTTTCACATCGATGCATTGGCTTCCTTACCTCCAATCTCTACGTCCCTGAATCTCCCAATCACATTGTCAGAGATTCTATCCTTTCAACAAAACGTTAGAGTGAGAATGTTGTGAACTGGTGGTTCAGGTCATCGCTAAGGATCCCACCATCAGAGGAACGGGACACTGCCCTGGCACACTTCAGCACAAAATCTAAAGCGATGCTTCCAAACGGCTTCTGAGGGAGTGCTACACTGTCAGAGGCACCATGTTTGGATGAGGTCTTAAACCATGACCCGGTCTGCCCCCTCGGATGGGTGTAAAGGACTTCACTGCACAACTGCAAAGAGAAGGGGAGTTTTACCCAGAGGCCTGGTCCCTAGTTGTTCTTCGAACGTCATCTTCAAATCAGATCAGCAACATAATCACTGCCTGTGGGATCTTGCTGTGCGCAAATCAGCAGGCACAATTCAATTGGTTATTTATTTCATTAGTTACATTTGGTGGCACAGTGGTTAGCACTGCTGCCTCACAGTGCCAGGGACCCAGGTTCGATTCCCGGCTTGGGTCACTGTCTGTGTGGAGTTTGCACATTCTCCCCATGTCTGTGTGGGTTTCCTCCCGGGTGCTCCCGTTTCCTTCCACAGTCCAAAGATGTGCAGGTTAGGTTGATTGGCCGTGCTAAAATTGCCCCTTAGTGTCTTGAGATGGGGGACTCGCTAGGGTAAATGCATGGGGTTATGGGGGATAGGCCCTGGGTGGGATTGTGGTCGGTGCAGCCTCGATGGGCCGAATGGCCTCCGTCTGCACCTTAGGGATCCTTATGGCTATTTATTTCATTTGTAGAACCTGGAGCACAAAATGTCGCTAGTAGTTGCACGCTCCGCAATAGTAGCTGCCGTTCCAAATAAATCATCGTACCAGAAGCCCCCTCAGGTATTCAAGACACACAATAGGATGCTATATAAATGCAGATTAATATTTTCTCCTTAGAGCTATTTGTGCGTGGGATGTGGATATTCAGAGATGTGGATTTTTAGAGATGTAAATACCAAGTGTAGAAATTTTCAATGATCCTTGTAGGAACTCCAGAAATGTTGTCCTTTAGTTTTGTGTAATTTAGATCCAGTTATTGCAACAACTGGATCTTTGTTGTATAGAACAAGTGATATTTTTTAAATATAGAATTATGCATTTGGAAATATCACTTCTGTACATTGAATATAAATAAAATTGATTGTATTATTCTGTTCCACACAATATTGTTCACCATCTGACTGACTGGCAGGATTGTTGCTTCTTCTTCAGGGTTAGCCAGGGTACCTGGGGAAGTGTAGGCCGTTCCTGAGCTGCGGAGGTGGGTGATTTGATAGAGGGATTTATCAGGAACAGCAACTATTAACCAGTATCTGAAGAGTTTAAAAACAAGGGGGCGTGGATACAAGCTTAAACATGCAGGAGATTTAGCAGAGAGAGCAGGCAGAGTTTTAGGTTGTGAGATTGTAGATCACCTGACTAGAAAACTATTGAGGTAGCACTCATGTCAGCATTGGCTTGAGAGGTGCTTGACGGAAAGGAAATGGGCACAGAGTGCGCACCAGGATTAGGATTATTGATTATATGAAGGATTTTCACCAATTGGGCCTGATTAATCCAATCAACCCATTTCCCATTTTATAAATTCTGTGTCTCCATATCTTGAGGTTTTGCCTATTCTATGAGAGGACTTTGGGTTAGTCAGTATTTAGCTTTTCTTGAAACTATTTAATAACTATTTCCAAAGACTTCATGACGAGGACTTGACTTTCAGGACAGACTGGTCTGCCTCTCGACATCAGGCTTACCTCAGCATCAACCCTGTCATTAACATAACCATTCACCCTTCACTCTACAGTATATACGAATAAGGAATCTTATATGAATGACGATATAATTACAGTAATCTGGGCAAACCTTCACTGCACTCCCTCTATAATGAGAACATCTTTCCTCAGATAAGACCATAAGACATAGGAGCAGAATTAGGCCACTCGGCCTATTGAGTCTGCTCCGCCATTCAACCACAGCTAATTTTTTTCTCATCCCCATTTTCCTGCCTTTTCCCCATAATCCATGAACCAGAATCTATCTATCTCTGTCTCAAAGACACTCAATGACCCGGTCTCCACAGCCTTCTGCAGCAAAGAGTTCCACAGATTCACCACTCTCTGTTCGAAGAAATTCCTCCTCATCTCTGTTTTAAAGGATCGTCCCTTTAGCCTGAGGTTGCGCCCTCTGGTTCTAGTTTTTCCTACAAGTGGAAACATCCTCTCCATGTCCACTCTATCCAGGCCTCGCAGTATCCTGTAAGTTTCAATAAGATCCCTCCTCATCCTTCTAAACTCCAACGAGTACAGACCCAGAGTCCTCAATCGTTCCTCATACGACAAGCTCTTCATTCCAGGGGTCATTCTTGTGAACCTCCTCTGGACCCTTTCCAAAGCCAGCACATCCTTCCTTAGATATGGGGTCCAAAACTGCTCACAATACTCCAAATGGGGTTTGACCAGAGCCTTATAAAGCCTCAGAAGTACATCCTTGCTCTTGAATTCTAGCCCTCTCGATATGAATGAGGCGGCCAAAACTGCACACAATATTCCAGCTGTGGTCTCACCAAGGTCCTGTTTAGTTGCAGCAAGATATCCCTGTTCCTGTACTCAAATCCTCTTGCTATGAAGGCCAACATACCATTTGCCTTCTTGACCACCTGCTGCACCTGCATGCTTGCATTCAGCAACTGGTGTACGAGGACACCCAAGTCTTGTTTCACATTCTCCTTTCTCAATTTATAGCCAGATAATAATCTGCCTTCCTGTTTTTGCTACCAAAGTGGATAAAAGGGAGAGAAATGTACTAAAGGCCAAAGTACAGTTTTTAAAAAGGGTCGTAGGACTGGAGGAAGTCACAGAGATGGGGAAAAGTGAGATCACAAAGGCAATGGAACACGGATTGGAATTTAAAACAGAGGCTTTGGATTAGGAGCCAGTGCAAGAACAGGAGTGATAAATGAACGGGGCTTGATGTTAGAACAGAGTTCAATCTTCACTCCACAGGGAAGCACCAAACGGATCAGGGATGTTCCCAAAATAGGGGGAGAGATAATCAAGAGGACTCTGCGAGATTTGCTCCAAATTTACCCTCTGGAGCCACTGATGAATGACCAGGACAGACATTCTCTCCCTATTAGAGACAATTGCCAGATTCTCCCTCATTAGGCACTGAATGACTGTGTTAAAGGTTACATTTCCTCACATTTTACAGGACCATTGTCCACTTGTAACCTTGGACCTGATCCCATCAGGGCATCTGGGGTCAAGTCATTTATATAACAGTGAGTAGGTGCGTGCCTCATGATATTAGAGGGGGATATCTGGGCGGGGGGGGGGAAAGGCATTACATTAGTTCAAACAAAATAGCCCATAAATATCTACCTCTTTTTGCTATTGTTGTCATGTGCAATAAATTGCAGCAAAAAAATGGTGGCATTCAACCTCTCACACCCTTAATAACATTAGCTGCCAGGGACAGAGACATCTCAAACTGTAGCACAGTATAATACAGGAGGCCATTCAGCCCAGGCTCCAGCTCGTTCAGAGGGTAACCCATTTAATCCCACTTCCTTCTCCAACCCCCACCCACCATAACCTTCCAACTTTGTCCTCCAAGTATTAATCAACAATTTTGGACGGCACGATGGTTAGCAAAGAACAGTACAGCACAGGAAACAGGCCCTTCGGCCCTCCAAGCCTGTGCCGCTCCTTGGTCCAACTAGACCAATCGTTTGTATCCCTCCATTCCCAGGCTGCTCATGTGACTATCCAGGTAAGTCTTAAACGATGTCAGCGTGCCTGCCTCCACCACCCTACTTGGCAGCGCATTCCAGGCCCCCACCACCCTCTGTGTAAAAAACGTCCCTCTGATGTCTGAGTTATACTTCGCCCCTCTCAGCTTGAGCCCGTGACCCCTCGTGATCGTCACCTCCGACCTGGGAAAAAGCTTCCCACTGTTCACCCTATCTATACCCTTCATAATCTTGTATACCTCTATTAGATCTCCCCTCATTCTCCGTTTTTCCAAGGAGAACAACCCCAGTCTACCCAATCTCTCCTCATAGCTAAGACCCTCCATACCAGGCAACATCCTGGTAAACCTTCTCTGCACTCTCTCCAATGCCTCCACGTCCTTCTGGTAGTGCGGCGACCAGAACTGGACGCAGTACTCCAAATGTGGCCTAACCAGCGTTCTATACAGCTGCATCATCAGACTCCAGCTTTTATACTCTATACCCCGTCCTATAAAGGCAAGCATACCATATGCCTTCTTCACCACCTTCTCCACCTGTGTTGCCACCTTCAAGGATTTGTGGACTTGCACACCTAGGTCCCTCTGTGTTTCTATACTCCTGATGACTCTGCCATTTATTGTATAACTCCTCCCTACATTATTTCTTCCAAAATGCATCACTTCGCATTTATCCGGATTAAATTCCATCTGCCACCTCTCCGCCCAATTTTCCAGCCTATCTATATCCTGCTGTATTGCCCGACAATGCTCTTCGCTATCCGCAATTCCAGCCATCTTCGTGTCATCCGCAAACTTGCTGATTACACCAGTTACACCTTCTTCCAAATCATTTATGTATATCACAAATAGCAGAGGTCCCAGTACAGAGCCCTGCGGAACACCACTGGTCACAGATCTCCAGCCGGAAAAAGACCGTTCGACCACTACCCTCTGTCTCCTATGGCCAAGCCAGTTCTCCACCCATCGAGCCACTTCTCCTTGTATCCCATGAGCCTTAACCTTCTTAACCAACCTGCCATGTGGGACTTTGTCAAATGCCTTACTGAAATCCATATAGACGACATCCACGGCCCTTCCTTCATCAACCGTTTTTGTCACTTCCTCAAAAAACTCCACCAAATTTGTAAGGCACGACCTCCCTCTTACAAAACCATGCTGTCTGTCACTAATGAGATTGTTCCGTTCTAAATGCACATACATCCTGTCTCTAAGAATCCTCTCCAACAACTTCCCTACCACGGACGTCAAGCTCACCGGCCTATAATTTCCTGGGTTATCCCTGCTACCCTTCTTAAACAACGGGACCACATTCGCTATCCTCCAATCCTCAGGGACCTCACCCGTGTCCAAAGAAGCGACAAAGATTTCCGTCAGAGGCCCAGCAATTTCACCTCTCGTCTCCCTGAGCAGTCGAGGATAGATGCCATCAGGCCCTGGGGCTTTGTCAGTTTTAATGTTCCCTAAAAAACCTAACACTTCCTCTCTTGTAATGGAGATTTTCTCTAATGGGTCAACACCTCCCTCCGAGACACTCCCGGTTAACACGCCCCTCTCCTTCGTGAATACCGATGCAAAGTATTCATTTAGGATCTCCCCTATTCCCTTGGGTTCTAAGCATAATTCCCCTCCTTTGTCCCTGAGAGGTCCGATTTTCTCCCTGACAACTCTTTTGTTCCTAACGTATGAATAGAATGCCTTAGGATTCTCCTTAATCCTGCCTGCCAAGAACATCTCGTGACCTCTTTTTGCCCTTCTAACTCCCCGTTTGAGATCTTTCCTACTCTCTCTGTATTCCTCCAGAGCTCCATCTGTTTTTAGTTGCCTGGACTTAACGTACGCCTCCCTTTTCATTTTAATCAGATCCTCAATTTCCCTGGTTATCCACGGCTCTCGAATCCTACCTTTCCTATCTTTCCTTTTTACAGGCACATGCCTATCCTGCAGCCTTATCAATAGTTCCTTAAAAGACTCCAACATGCCAGACGCGGACTTACCCTCGAACATCCTCTCCCAATCAACATCCACCAATTCCTGCCTAATCCGGCTATAGTCAGCCTTCCCCCAATTTAGCACCCTGCCCGTAGGACAGCACTCATCCTTGTCCATTACTATCCTAAAGTTAACAGCAGTGCTGCCTCACAGCGCCAGGGAAGCGGGTTCAATTCTAGCCTTGGGTGACTGTGTGTGTGGAGTCTGCACGTTCTCCCCGTGTCTGTGTGGGTTTCCTCCGGGTGCTCCAGTTTCCTCCCACACTCCTGCACAAAAATGTGCAGGTTAGGTGGATTAGTCTTGGTAACTGTGTGGGATTACGGGGGTTACAGGGAGAGGGTGGAGGGGAGAGCCTGGGTGGGATGCTCTTTCAGACAGCCAGTGCAGACTCGATGGGCTGAATGGCCCCTCTCAGCACTGTAGGGATACTATTAAAGCCCGTCTGGGTCTCTGGAAGTGATGATGTGGAGATGCCGGCGTTGGACTGGGGTAAACACAGTAAGAGTTTTAATAACACCAGGTTAAAGTCCAACAGGTTTATTTGGTAGCTAATGGCATTTGCTACCAAATAAACCTGTTGGACTTTAACCTGGCGTTGTTAAAACTCTTACTGTGTCTCTGGAAGTGAGCCATTATGAAGTGTGTTACTGGACACTCACTTCCACAGGAAGTTAAGGGGAGACAGGCTGGAAACTGTCAGAGCGCGTTGAAGATATGTTTCCCCAATTAAAGACCAAAAGAGAAACAGTCCAATCCCCAAATATCATCGAATCTTCTGGCCTCACTTACGCCATCCTTCAACACACAGCGTGTGGCTCCCTCATGTCTGTAAAAAAAATACCCATAACCACAACTGGAATGTTGAAGGTGCTTTGGGAAAGTATTTGCAGGTTTTCTATTGGTCACTCAAGGGGATAGAACAGCTCAACATGGCTGACCAGTTGCGTCAGCCGGATGGGAGGAAGTGGTGCCGCCTCTCCCACTGTCAGCCACTAGGTAGCAGTACTGATTCACGGGGAAGATTACAGCCCCACAGCCCAGCTTCAAGAAGCTTTATCAAGGAGAGGTCCAGGGCGTCACCCTGGTCTCTGTGCAGTCAATCTTCAGATTTCATATCTAATGACCTGTCAGGAGTCTTTGGAAATCTATCTGAAGGCAGCGAGCACCGTGGAAATGCTAGATTCCTACATTCAAATTCCTTTTGAGAAATAGTATATGGAATATACAATTATACACCGCCTATCCTCAATAGGATTTCCCCTAAAATATACATGTATTTATGAAAACTATCTGGGAGCCACATTGATCTTTTCCTCATTTTTCTCCCTAAGGCAGGTTTTGTCTCCAGTACATCAGTGAGCTTAGAAAGGTGCTGTGTGGAGGGGAGGGGAGGTGGAAGGTCAAACAGACCCCCTTTCATTGCAGTCACTTTGTAACAGGGCCTGTTCCCAACATTCTAATCTTCATTCAGGTTCCTCGGAGATTGAGAAGTAAAGGTGTGGAACGGCTGCCCTCACCTCAAGAAGTGATGGCACTCATTAATTTCCAACTTCCCAAAAATTCCTGAAATGTCAATGTTCTCCTCACTTACACGAAGGCAGCCGGCCCCCATTTTCACCAAGTTAAATATCCTGCAGCTCTGATCATTCAAATCTCTCGATAACGTACGGGTATTAGTGGCCCCAACCTTTACTCCTCTGGTGCACATTTTAATCCTAGAACTACATCTCCAGTTGGCGATCCCCCCCCCCCATCGCCCGCAGAGGGCGCACCCCCCCACCCGTCCCCACAGAGGGCGCCTTCCCCCCCCCCAATCGCCCGCAGAGGGCGCACCCCCCCACCAGAGGGCGCCTTCCCCCCCCCCCCCCCGCAGAGGGCACCCTCCCCCCACCACCCTTCCCCGCAGAGGGCGCCCTCCCCCCAGAGTGCACCCTCCCCCGCCCGTCCCCACAGAGGGCGCTCCCCCCACCACCCTTCCCCGCAGAGGGCGCCCTCCCCTGCCCGTCCCCCGCAGAGGGCGCCCTCCCCCCACCACCCTTCCCCGCAGAGGGCGCCCTCCCCTAGTGTGTGCCCTCCCCCGCCCGTCCCCGCAGAGCGCGCTCCCCCCCCCGCCCGTCCCCGCCAAGAGCGCTTTCTCCTCCCCCCCCCCCCCCATCCCCGCAGAGGGCAGCAAATGACCACCTTTGAGGGCAATTAGGGGTGGGCAATAAATGCGAACCTTGCCAACGATGCTCACGAATGAATCAAAATGAGAACTTTCATGCAGTTTGGTGAATTTTATTAATCAGTAAAGGTTACAGAAAAAGCAAAACATCAGATCTAGGACAAGGCACCCTCTCCACTGACAAACATCTACAAGATGCACTGCAACAAGGAAATGACTAACACTCCCCTTAACAGCACCTTTCATCCCCGCACTCTGTTGTCTAGAAGGGCAAAGATGCTCAGTTAGACGGATTAGTCATGGTAAATGTGTGGGCTTACGGGAATAGGGCCTGGGTAAGATTCTCTGTCAGAGAGTTGGTGCAGACCCGATGGGGCGAATGAGTGGATTCTTTGACAAGGGCAGCACACGCATGACATGGGGGTGCGGGTGGGGGGTTTCCCTCTAAAGCCACACACCAGTTTGACCTTTATTTTTAAATATACTTATTCTTGGGATAAGTGTCCTTAGCAAGGCCAGCATTTATTGTCCATTTCAACTGCCCTCAGAATTTGGAACTATAATCGGCCGTTCCCTCACTGTCAGAGTCAGAATTTTGGAACTCCCTCCCTAACAGCGCTGTGGGTGTACCTACACTACATGGACTGCAGCGGTTCAAGATGGCAGCTCATCACCACCTTCTCAAGGGGCAATTAAGGTTGGACAAAACATACTGGGCCTTGTCTGTGACACTTTTACTCTTAAAAATGTTATCTTGTACAGTTACTGCAGAGAAGCAATAATTAGGTTTTAATTGAAAGCCAAAAGTCACAGTTTAGACAGATTTTTATTATTCATCAAAACTTTTCAATTAGTCGCAAAGACTTGGATCATACTGAAAATCCTACAGTAAGTTAACTTCCGTGGCTCTAAATGGGACACCAGCACAAGATAGCAGGGAATTCCCTCAAGTTACAATAATCAAAATTACAGTTTCTGTTTGTTTAAAATATCTACTCTCATGGAATGCTATTTTACCAAAACGTTTTAGTGCCAACTGTTTGTAGCTCACGCGTTGTACGAAGAGGAGGAGACATTTCCACCGTGACCTGTCCAGTTTGTGTGGATGAAAGTCCCCGGATTGCACAGCAACTCGTAGGTGTGGGCACCAAAGTAATCCCTCTGCGCCTGGGGGCAAAACAATGTTCAGATTAATGGGCCCCGTGGGGCCAACAAACTCAATCCTCAACCCCTCCCCAACAGATTAAATCAAACTCCAAACCTAACCCAATCCCCAGTAAAAAGACAACAGTCAAACCCTGGGCAGTTTCAGTGTATAAGCTTTTGTTGCTAAGATACTGGGTTCACTCTGGGCCCTCAGGTGCCAGTAAAGGCGGAATGTGGTGATGCTGCAGCTAAAGAGGGTTCACTTCTCGTACAAGTCGTGGCAGCAATGGCCATCATTGTGTCACAGCACAGATTGGGGGGGGAAACATGTCTTTTCTTTACATAGGAACATAGAAAATAGGAGCATGAGCCCACCACCCCCCATCCCCCAATATCCTGTAATTCCCTTCACCTCAAGTGCTCTAACTCCTCGAAAACATTCAATGTTTTGGCTTCAACAACTTTGTATGGTAGGAAATTCCAGCGGCTCACCACTCTGGGTGAAGAGATTTCTCCTCATCACTGTCCTAAATGGTCCACCCTGTATCCTCAGACTGTGACCCCTGGTTCTGGACTTCCCCACCATCGGGAACATCCTTCCTGCATCTTCCCTGTCTAGATCTGTTAGAATTTTATGGTTTTCTAAGAGATCCTCCTCATTCTTCTGAACTCCAGCGAATGCAATCCTACACGACTCAATCTCTCCTCATACATCCCAGGTATCAGTCTGGTAAACATCCTCTGCGCTTCCTCTAGAGGGAGAACATCCTTTGTCAGGAAAGTGTGCGAGTATCTTGCAGCGTCAACGTTTGTGATGTGCTGAAATATCAGACGCCAAAAGACTAGCCAATTCAACTAGTGAAGGCTTGAGTTCAACAACTTTAGATGACCCTCCCCTCCATCTTCAAGTCATCAGTCAGGATTTACCATCGTGTTGCGCCTGTTTTCGGACGCGACACAGTCGCAAAGTGGGGCACAAAGCGATTAGCGTGATTGGTGCCGGTTTTTGCGACCGGTGCCATTTTACGACAATAGGATTTCCGGTGCAGTCGGCCTCTTGCCGGAAATGGGCGAGAGGCAGGTTAATTTATTGAAATGTACTTAAATAAGCATTTAAATGTCATTAGCAAGGCCGGCGCTCAATCGTCTGGGCTCGGTCCCCTCTATGCCCTCGCCGGGGAAGGTTCTTGCCGGCGAGGATTAAACACTCTCCCCATGAACGGGGAGCAGTCGACGGGGCCTCGCTGGTGGAACCGGAGGCCATTGAGGCCCCCCCTGGGGAGGCAGAGGGCAAGGGGGTGCCCCTTAGGCAGTGCCAGACTGGCAATGCCACCCTGGCACCTGGGCGATGCCCACTGGGCAGTAACTAATTGGGGGGGGGGGGGCGCGGGGGAGGGGGCCCGCTGCCACTCTGCGGCGATTGGTGGGGGGAGGGCAGCGGGGCCGCGATCGGTGGGGGAAGGAAGGGGGTCGGCAGGGGCTGCATCTAAGGCCATAGGCCCCCCCACAATTGCTGCTTCAGGCTGCCTGCAGGCAGTAGCAGGAGCCTGACCACTCTGTCTGTCAGGCCCCTGCTGCTGCTAATGCGCATGTGCAGCATCAGAGGCCTGCACGTGCACACTAGTTCCCTCTGCAGGCTTTTGGGCGTGTTAAGCCCCGCCTAAAGTCTTCTGCAGCGAGTAACAGGCTGGCTCAGAATTTTGCAGCCAGAATGCGAGGCGGTGGGGGGGGGGTGGGAGGGGGTTGAAAACACGCCCACTTCCCAGTTCCACGCCCGCCCGACACGGACTAAAAGTGGTAAAATACCGTCCATCGAGTTTTACCGCACGGAAGGAGGTCCTTCGGCCCATTATGTCCATACTACACGGAAAGGGGGGGGGGCATTTATAAATATCACAACCTGCCGTTTCTTTACCTGTAAAAGGTTCGCTGGCAGCTTCTCGTGTCTGTAACCGTCATAGAAGGACAGAGCTGTGCTGAAACAAGGCATTGGAATGCCCATCTGTACCCCAGTGCTGACAACACGGCGCCAGGATTCCTGCAGACACAACATTCAGCGTTAATCCGGAAAAATCCACGCTGCACAACTCGGAGAATTGGTGGAGGACAAGCGAGAGGGTGGGGGGAGGGGGGGGAGACAGAGATATTTTACAAAAGCAAAATGCTTTCAGATGCTGGAAATACTCAGCAGGTCAGGCAGCAACTGTGGAGAGAGAAACGGGAGTTAACATTGTAGGTCAACAACTAGTTCTGACAAAACGTTAACTCTATTTCTCTCCTGACAGATGCTGTCCGAAGGTTTAAGAATTTTGTCCATATGACATTATTTTAAAGTTGATAAAGTTTATTTATTAGTCACAAGTAGGCTTACATTAACACTGCAATGAAGTTACTGTGAAAATCCCCGAGTTGCCACACTGGTGCCTGTTCGGGTAACACGGGGGGAGAATTTAGCATGGTCAATGCACCCTAACCAGCACGTCTTTCAGACTGTGGGAGGAAACCGGAGCACCCGGAGGGAACCCACGCAGACACGGGGAGAACGTGCAGATTCCACACAGACAGTGGCCCAAGGCTGGAATAGAACACTGTGCCACCATAGCACCCTTTTGTCAGTTACGAAAGGAGCCTCAGCCTCACACCAACACTGCTGTGTGAACACAGCCCAAATCCAAAACCAAACTCAGTCCAAAGCGCTGGAGAAGCCAGACGTACTAGAACATTCCGAAGCCTGTTTACACTCATTGACTTTGTGCAAAGGGAAAGCCTTTTCACATTAATGCTTCCTTTGTCCAAGGGAATTAGTAACACGTCAGCAGGTCACAATGAAGCGAGACAGATTCATCTCAAAAATTATGCACCAATGGATCACTTAGCATTGGCCACAGTGAGAGAGATGCTGGTTTATAGTGAGTACTGTTTCAAAATTGGTTATCACTGCTGCCTCACAGCGCCAGGGACCTGGGTTCAATTCCAGCCTCAGGTGACTGTGTGAAGTTGGCACGTTCTCCCCGTGTCTGCGTGGGTTTCCTCCGGGTACTCCGATTTCCTCCCACAGTTCAAAGATGTGCGGGTTAGGTTGATTGGCCGTGCTAAATTGCCTCTTAGTGTCCCAGGATTTGCAGGTTAGGGGGATTAGCGAGATAAATACATGGGAACATAGCGTAAGCCTGGGTAAGAGTTGGTGCAGACTCAATGGGCTGAATGGCCTTCTACATTGCAGGGATTCTGAGATTCTTCTCACTTTTTTATTGCCACAATGTATTTATACAAGTTTCAGATTTCAATAATAATTCTATAACATTAAAACTGCTTCAGTTAAGTGTGTAAATACCTGACAATCTTGAACAGCCGTGGTGAAGAAGTCATCTAGAAGCAGGTTCTGCAGTTCATGATTTGCATCAAAAGCGTCTTTAATTTTTCCCAGAAAGACACTGAAGAGAGAGAAACAATTCTTACAGATACTTTCCTGTAACAAGGTCTTCCTTTTAAAAAGAATGGGCATGTGTGCATGAAAATAGCTGGAAAGGATATCCTGTTCCCCAGGAACCCGTGACCCGAGCCTCAATACAGTGTCAGATACCCAAAGACAGGAGCAGGAGGAGGCCATTCGGCCCTTCGAGCCTGCTCCGCCATTCATCACCATCATGGCTGATCGTTCAACTCAATAGCCTCATCCTGCTTCCTCCCCATAACCTTTGATCCCATTCGCCCCAATACAGCACAATAACTGCAGAAACACTACCTGAAAATGACAAACACACACGGGAGTTTGAATTGAGTCGATTTCCCTCTCGTACTGACTGCAGGATCGACTGAAATCTAGAAATCCCAAATTTCATTTGAAGACCTTTCCAAAGTTTATGAAGCTCACAACTTCCAAATCCCATACTGAAGAAAAATCTAATCTTTTCCTATTAGATTTGGGAAGAATTCTAATGTTTAAAATTGCGAACGATAATTGACAGCAGGTAGTTATGTACAATTTCATTCATTGGCTCCCACCCATTCGACAGCTTTTGCTCAACCGTACTAATACCCCTCACTGTAAAACTTTACTCAATAACAGTCCTGTGAAGCCCCTCTGGATCTTTCACTGTGCCAGAGAGTCATAGAGGTTTACAGCATGGAAACAGGCCCTTCGGCCCAACTTGTCCATGCCGCCCAGTTTTTAACCACTAAGCTAGTCCCAATTGCCCACATTTGGCCCATATCCATCTAAACCCATCTTACCCATGCAACTGTCTAAATGCTTTTTAAAAAAAAATTGTACCCGCCTCTACTACTACCTCTGGCAGCTTGTCCCAGACACTCACCACCCTCTGCATGAAAAAACTGCCCCTCTGGACCCTTTTGTATCTCTCCCCTCTCACCTTAAACCTATACCCTCTAGTTTTAGACTCCCCTACCTTTGGAAAAAGGTGTTGACTATCTACCTTATCTATGCCCTCATTATTTTATATTCCAAGTGTTGCCTTACCAATGGTCTTGTACAACTTCAACAAGGCATCCCAACTCCTGTATTCAATGTTCCCACCAATGAAACCAAGCACCGCTCTGTCCACCTGTGACTCCACTTTCAAGGAGCTATGAACCTGTACTCCTAGACCTCTTTGTTCTACAACTCTCCCCAACGCCCTGCCATTAACTGGTAGATTTAACCATGGCAGGACTTACTCAAAATGCATCACCTCGCATTTATCTAAATAAAACTCCATTTGCTATTCATCAGCCCACTGGCCCAATTGAACAAGATCCCGTTGCAATCCGAGATAATCTTCTTCAGTGTGCCAATCTTGGTATCATCTGCAAACTTACGAACCATGCCTCCTAAATTCCCATCCAAATGGCGCTACATAAATGCAGGTTGCTTCGCTCACCTCCTGATGATACAGCCACCTCTCCACATCAGGGCAATCCCACCATAATTCAGAGACCAGCTAAACTCTTTAGCTGCTTGCCTCAACAGCATGAATCCCTGGGCATAGGAGATAATCTTCGAAGCGTAGAGAGCCTGTAAGCAGGACAAAAAGATACTCAGCACTTTAAATATACACACATGGACCACACCATTATAGACTGATAAATTCCTCTCGCCTGTACAATGACTTATGAAGTTGGATTATAGACGAGCAATTTTTACCTGTACTTGGGGCTGTTAAACTAAACAATTTACACAAGAACATCACGTTTAAAAGTTTATTTATTAGTGTCGCAAGTAGGCTTACATTAACACTGCAATGAAGTTACTGTGAAAACCCCCTAGTCGCCACACTCCAGCACCTGTTCGGGTACACGGAGGGAGAATTTAGCACGGCCAATGCACCCTAACCAGCACGTCTTTCAGATTGTGGGAGGAAACTGGAGCACCTGGAGGAAACCCACACAGACACAGGGAGAACATGCAGACTCCACACAAACAGTGACCCATCCGGGAATCGAACCTAGGTCCCTGGTATTATGAGGCAGCAGTGCTAACCACTGCGCCACCATGCCGCCCCATGTGTGTGGGGAAGAGGACATCCATAGAATCCCTACCGTGCAGAAGGAGGCCATTTGGCCCATCGAGTCTGCATCACTTCTCCAAAAGAGCGTCTTACCCAGGTCTATTCCTCAACCCATGCATTTCCCATTGCTAATCCATCTTACACATCTTGGGATACTAAGGGTCAATTTACCACAGTCAATCCACCTAACCTGCACAGCTTTGGAGTGTGGGAGGAAGCCGGAGCACCCGGAGGAAACCCACGCAGACACGGGGAGAACGTGCAAACTCCACACAGACAATGGCCCGAGGCCAGAATTGAACCCAGGTCCCTGGCGCTGTGAGATAGCAGTGCTAACCTCTGTGCTACTGTGCTGCTCATAACAGTCGCATCAAGATAGACGCAGGGTAATGACTCATCTTCAAACACCAGACAGACACACAGGCTGAAAATGCAGCACCTTAACTCATTTAAAAGTTAGGTTGCTTGGCAACCCGAATCGATTCCACTTCTGGACTCAAGCACAGCTGTGTGAATTTCCTTGAAGTGAATCCAAGGCCGTCCTTAAGGAGCGGCTGGTGTAGCGGTATTGTAAATGATTGCGAGCCAGCTCTCCTGCAGCCGGTCATCTTGGAGACCGGGGTTCAGTTCCCCTGCGGGGGGTTTTGAGGTAGAGTGAGGCTGCTTAGCTCAGATGGTTAGAGCATGGTGCTAACAACAGTGAGGTCATGAGTTCGATCTCCGTGCCGGCCAAATGCAATTGTTTGCGCAGTCCTGGCTGATGCACGCCAGCAGCGTGGGTTCAATTCCCGTATCGGCAGAGGTTGAAAATCCCTCTGCAAATTCCACCGATAACATTCAGAGGGATATAATCACACTCGCCTCTCAACCAGGGACTTGGCACTGCAGGAAGTCAAACTCAAATGAAAATATTTTATGTAAAATAAGATCTTTAGCAGTTGGGATGATTATTCACTTAAAAAAAAAATATATTTTTTCTTCCTTGCTGCTCACCCACCGCACCCCCCTCCCAATTGGCCTGTGGGCGAGGGCAGATTATTCCACCAAATGCCCAACCCTATTCTCATTGGATATCCACCCCAGCAGGTTACCATGGTTACCAGGAACCCAGGACGGTTCCATGCCCGCCGAGAGCAGAGGAATCATCCGGAAAACCCTTCTCAAAGACCAGCTGGTCAAATCGGCACGTGACCTAAACCTCTACACGGTCAGTAACTGAGCAAACAAACCAGGAGGAGTCCGCGTAACCCACCACTGTCCCCCCAAAACATCTGGATTCTTACCGAGATTGTGGGGGAATGAACTGTCTGCAAGTTTCCTCGCCTGGTTTTAGCACCAAGATTGTAGACCTGAAATACAGCGCGCACCACAAACACTTCTTCATTAACCTCACCTTGCGGATATCTTCCAGAAACTTCTTCTTATCCCCAGAGAATTTCGGGTCTTTAGGTCCCGATAGCTTCTTGGCAGCTATCAACCGTTCATCTTTCAGAGAGGACAGGCATCTGGCAAAGACAGCCTCACCTAAACAATAAACCACGCTGGTTACTAAACAATAAACCACGCTGGTTACTAACAGAGTCTGCGGCACAGGAACCCGAGTCAAATAGCCCAAACCTATCCTACACGTGAGCCCACTCGAGTCAAATAGCCCAATCCTACAGTCAAGCCTCCGTCCAACTCTCATCAAACCTCATCAGCGTATTCCTGTTCCCCCCTCCCTCAGGCACCTATCGAGCTTCCCTCTATTTCCCCCGCACATCTCCACTGAACCTTCCCCCCCGCTCCCTCACCTTATCTTGAACTTGTGCCCCCTTGTAATTGTCATTTCTGCCCTGGAAAAAAGCTTCCACCTGTTCACTTTATCTATGCCCCTCATAATTTTATGAACTTCTATCAGGTCGCCGCTCCTCAGCCTCCGTCTTTCCAAGAACAATCCCAGTTTATTCAATCTCTCCTCGTAGCTAATACCCTCCATACCAGGCAACATCCTGGTAAACCTTTTTCTGTACTCCCTCGTGGAATCCGGAACCTTCCCTGGGTTCCAGATTCTCAGCACTCTCTGGGTAGGGGTTTCATCCAAGTTCCCTATTGGATTTATTAAAGACCGTGCCATATTTGTGAGGTCTTGGGGCACGGTGGGTGGCTTCCTGCCTCTAGTCCAGAAGCTCCAGGTCCAAGTCCCGCTTCAAGACTTGATGGGACACCAGAAGAGGTGGATTCATAACATGGCCAAACAGCAGCCTGTAAATCCTTCCAAAATGCCCAATGGCAGATGGTGACAGTGCGAGAGTTTCCCGGTCAGCCACACTGCAGAAGGCAATGGCAAAGCGCCGCAGTACTTTGCCCAGCATCATCATGGAGCCATCCGATGGAGGTTCTTGGCCAGGAGAATTTTATATTTAGGACTCCTAGTTTTTGAGCCCCCTACAATTGGGATCATCTCTACATCTACCACACCGTACCCCTTCATATCAAAATCCTTCATCAGGTCACCTCGCAACCTTGTCTTGTCTATAGAAATGTCTATCAGCCTTTCAGCTTTGCAGTCAACCTTGTAAATCTTTTACAAATTTCCCATTTTTCTCTATCCTTTTTTAAAATAAATACAGAGACCAGAACTCTCTCAAATGTGCTCTAACCAAGATTCAGGACAGGATTTTCCCTCCATTTCAATTCTCTCTCCAAATGAACACTGGCAGTGTTGTTAGTTTTTGTGACGTGTGTATCGTTTTCCATTCTCTACTCCATTTCACTCCTTCTTTCCCCTTCCAAAATGTTGGGCGGCACAGTGGTTAGCACTGCTGCCTCACAGCGCCGGAGACCCAGGTTCGATTCCCAGCTTCGGGTCACTGTCTGTGTGGAGTCTGCACGTTCTCCCCATGTCTGCGTGGGTTTCCTCCGGGTGCTCCGGTTTCCTCCCACAGTCTGAAAGATATGCGGGTTAGGTGCATTGGCCGTGCTAAATTGCCCTTTAGTGTCAAGGGGACCAGCAGGGTAAATGCATGGGATTACGGGGATAGGGCCTGGGGATTGTTCTCGGTGCAAGTTCAATGGGCCGAATGGCCTCCTTCTGCACTGTAGGGATTCTATGATTCTAGGAGGATGGGAGTTAATCCTACTGGCTGTGCTTATTAGTTCAAATCTTCATGTCTACTGGGTTAGAAAGATGTGGGCTTAAGCTTCTCACCACAATGCATGCTGTTCAGAGAACGATATCACTACACTGCCAAAGGTGCCGTCTTTCAGATGTGACATTAAACCGAGACCCCCTCAGGTGGAAGTAAAGATTCCTTCATACAGAAGACACTTTACAAACTTCTGGCCTTAACACCGAGTTCACCAGCTTCGGACAATGAATTCTCTCCTCCATCTCGATCCCTATTTTTGAATCCCAATGCCCCCCACAAGGCCAGCTGTTACTTGCTCCTAAGTTTTATTTTCAGAATGCGGACCTTTGCTCCGTTAACAATTTCCGCCATTTTACCTTCACACCACCGTCAGCACCTCCTTTAGTCTTTAACACTAACACTTCCTTAGCCTTGTGTCCATGACAGCTTTGTCAAAGCTCTCCTCATTTCCCATTTATTCCCGACCTTGTACTTTCTCCACACGCTGCACTGCCTCTTAGAACTGGATCAAATCCATCACATTTCTCCCTCTCTTTAGCTCTGAAGAGTCACACGGACTCAAAACGTTAACTCTGTTTCTCGCTCTGCAGATGTTGCCAGACCTGCTGAGTATTTCCAGCAATTTTTTTGGTTTGGTTTCAGATTCCAGCATCTATGGGGTATTTTGCTTTAACACTGGGGGTGGGGGGGCAGGAGAGACTCCCAGTCTCCTGCCCAAGATTCATCCATCAAATCAACATCAGTAAAATCTATTTGCTCATTTATCACATTATTGCTTGTGGGAGCTTGCTGTGCACAAATCGGCTGCCACATTTCCGCCATTGTAACAGCGACTGTGATTTAAATAGTTATCATTGTTGTGAAGCACTGTGGGATGCTGAGACGGTGAAAGGTGCTATATAAACGCAAACTTTGTGGGGAGTTGGAAAAGGAACAAAAAAATTAACACACCATTAATCTCACCCAAATGTCCGCACACACTTTCCAGAGGTCCCTGGAGGGACACACTGGTCGATCTTGCTCCCTCCTACAATCTAGTGGGACAGAGGCGCCTGCAGCTTTTCACCTCCTTCACTCAGAAACTCCGCTCGGTCCAGGGATCAAATATGGGATCTTGCTGACCCGTATGGGCAGGTCATAGAATCCCCAGGGCCGTGCAGGAGGCCATTTTAAAGTTTATTTATTAGTGTCACCAGTAGGCTTACATTAACACTGCGATGCAGTTATTGTGAAAATCCCCCTAGTCGCCGCATTCCAGCGCCTGTTCGGTTACACAGAGAGAATTTAGCGTGGCCAATGCACCCTAACCAGCGTGTCTTTCAGACTGTGGGAGGAAACCGGAGCACCCAGAGGAAACCCACGCAGACACGGGTAGAACGTGCAGACTTCGGACAGACAGTGACCCAGAGAATCGAACCCAGGTCCCTGGCGCTGTGAGGCAGCAGCGCTAAGCATTGCGCCACCGTGTCATCAAGTCTGCACCGACCCTTACCCAGGATTACCCTGTAACCTCACGTATTTACCCCGCTAACCTAGATAGGTCGGGGCAGGTTGTCAGTGTTTGGTTTCCAGGTTACACAAACCCTATCCTAAACTAGGTGACCCTCAGTAGGTGGTGACGACAGGTGTAGTTACAGGTACCACGACTTAGCGGCACTCAAACCAACTCTTCCTTACCAATGAGTGTAACCGGCACTCCAAATTCGAGTGAAGAGATAGCAGTCCATTTCCCGGTGCCCTTTTGCCCAGCGGAGTCTTTGATCTGGGGCAGCAGGGGACTCCCGTCGGAAGCCCGGAATTTCAGGATATTTGCCGTGATTTCAATGAGGAATGAATCGAGCTCCGTCTTGTTCCATTCCTGAAATGCCTGAGGGGGAATAAAACAACACACTGATTTCTTTCCCCCCTTTTTTTTGATAACCAGCCACACAAACAACAACAATCAGCATTCGCCACCAACTTAATTCTACAACGACATCTCAAAAATAACACGTAAAAATTAAAGAATTTTAAGCCACCATAGTTCATTAAAACTAGAAACAAAGAAATCATAAAATCCTTACAGTGCAGAAGGAGGCCATTCAGCCCATCGAGGCTGCACCAACAACAATCCCACCCAGGCCCTACCCCCGTAACCCCACATATTTACCCCGCTGATCCCTCTAACATACGCACCCTAGGACACTAAGGGGCAATTTAGCACGGCCAATCAACCTAACCCGCACACCTTTGGAACGTGGGAGGAAACCGGAGCATCCGGAGGAAATCCATGCAGACACGGGGAGAATGTGCAAACTCCACACAGACAGTGACCGAAGCCGGGAATCGAACCCAAGTCTTTGGAGCTGTGAGGCAGCAGTGCTAACCACTGTGCCATCGTGTCGCCCAGATAATGGAAAACAAGATAACGAATAATATGATTCAGAACTCTGGACACGCGAGAAGAAACTGAGATTTTCTATTCAAACTAAGGGGAGATGGTGGCAGAGTGTCATTGGACTCAATCCAAAAGGCCAGGCTAATACTCTGGAAGCACCCGGAGGAAACCCACGCAGACACGGGGAGAACGTGCAAACTCCACAAAGACAGTGACCCCGAGGCCGGTATTGAACCCGGGTCCCTGGCGCTGTGAGGCAAAAAGAGAACAAAAAAATTGAGATGCGGAATAACACTGGATCAAACTCCGAAATTCCAACTATTATCTCAAGGCCGGAGACAAAGTAGCATTTAGACCAAGAGAAATCAATGTTTCAGATCCTGGAGGTGCCTGGATTATGCAGACGTGTGTCCTTGGATCAGAGCTATAACAGCACAGGCACAGCATACTAACCTTCGCCATTTCGTCATGGTCCATGTGGAGAATATCCTTCATCAGGTGATAAGCCTCGCAGATTAACTGCATGTCCCCATACTCAATGCCATTGTGCACCATCTTGACAAAGTGACCCGCTCCGTCATCACCCACCTGGAGAAGTAGAACAGAGATCAGAACCACTTCCATCGAGTTTCACTAAACTACAAGACACCACTACAATTTAACAACCACATATCCAGCACTGCAATCTCCATCAAATTCAGCAAGAAAAGAGAACCCAAGATTTAAAAAAAAACAGTAATTAATGATCATGTCAATTTCAAAATTGTCTAACCTCTTACTGCAATGCTGGAGTTATGAATAAAAACCCAAAGACATTACCCAGTAGTGGTAATGTCACTACACTAGTGAATCCAGAGGCCCAGGCTAATGCTCTGGGGACCCGGGTTCAAATCCCACCACAGCCTCTGATGATATTAAAAATCAATTAATAAAAATCTGGAATTGAAAACTAATGGCAGTAATGGTCACTGTGAAATCACCTGGTTTGTTAGTGTCCTTTAGGGAAGGAAATCTGCCATCCCTACCCAGTCTGGCCTACATGTGAATCCAGACACACAGCAATGTGGTTGATTCTTTAACTGCCATTTTGAAATGGCCGAGCGAGACAGTTCAAGGCAATTATGGATGGGTAACAAATGCTGGCCCAGTCAGCGACACCCACATCCCATGAGAGGAGGAAACAAAAACCAGGATGACAAAATTCCACTTCACAGGCTGATGTTTTGCACATACACATCCAATTACATTCGTCAAAAAACAAATGGAAATTTAGTTGCTGAAGAAAGGACAATTTTTGCCAAAGTTTTTCACCTTCACTCATCAGGACATTTCACAAGAATACAATGCAAGGGAAATCGACAAAGTTACATTGTACGAGAAGAGTGCGCAGATTAGTTGGCAAGTGGAGGCTTTGCCGTGAAGAATGCACCAGTTGATGGTGACTGACAGTTAACTGCCGAAAATTGTGAGAAATTTAAAACCAGACAGCTCGACTCTGATTAGTCAAGGCGTTGCCCTGAGGGATTGACCAGTAAATGGCTTTCAGTCATGCATTTTGTTTATCAGAAACAGGTGCAACACCTCTTTGTCTGCAAAGAACAGGTCCGTGTATTAATATGCGTAGCGTCCAGTACACGGCCCAAGCCCGACTGACAATCTTACATTGGCTATCAGGGTGATTCTTAGCACACTGAGAATTATTTAGCAAAATGTTGTCCCTTCACAGAACCAAAACATGTCTCATGTTGGACACTCTTGAATCTTGGAGTTTGAATCTTCAGTATAAATTTGGCGATTTCCTTCGCAAGGTGAAAAACTTTGACAAGTTTTTTCAGCAATGCTCAGACAGACATTGCAAAATAAATGACAAAACATTACAGATCCAGCTTCACATCAATGCCAGGGGGAGGTTAAAAGAAGTTTGATAAAAGAAAAATCAAACGTTCCAGATTCTGAAGGTATCCAACAGATTCATCAGAATGAGAACAGTGGAGTAACATCCTGATCAGTGTCCCAGCCAAAGACTGAGCTTCACTCTTCCACACGCCCGACTGGCCAAGTGCTCACTGCAAACACTCACCAGTTTATTCCGGACAGTAAAGTTTCAAGAGTGCAAGTCAAGGATATTTATTATGCAACATCCGGATTTCCGAATTGAGACTTACCCATTCACAACAGGCCTCGCCAGTTCCAACCTTGGCAGCAATGCTCTGGAAGATGCCCTTGATGTGAGGCCTGAGAGAGGTAGATAGAAAGCAGAGGTGAACCTGACTAATCTGTCCACCCACCCCTCCCCCCCAGGTAACACGGCATTGCACAACTAGTGAAAGACTCATAAATCATTCAACAAAAATCACTGGAAGTTGTCACCAAGACTCTGAAGACCTCGAGGCAAATGAAACAAACATCCCTCCTACAAAAGATGAACATTGGCAGAAGATCCATGATTTAAACTTTATATTCATCCATCATCACACGGGAGCACCATGATTTTTTATAAAAAAGGACCCTCCAGCACGGTGAATCAGGTAATACATTACGGACATCACAGTTCACACTTGGCATTTACTGCAAAGTTTCCTCATCATTAACCAAACTTTGTGTGTTAAATTTCCTTTTCTAGTCTGGGTGAACGAACTCTTCCCGAATTTTGTTAAATCTTGGTTGAGGTCAAACACCGCTTGTAAAAAAATTAGAATCCCACATTTTATTTTATTTTCCACATAGCGCACCCCGGACATTCTCTCTTCCACCTTCTTCCGTCGGGAAAAGATACAAAACTCTGAGGTCATGTACCAACCGACTCAAGAACAGCTTCTTCCCTGCTGCTGTCAGACTTTTGAATGGACCTACCTCTAAGTTGATCTTTCTCTACACCCTAGCTATGACTGTAACACTACATTCTGCACTCTCTCCTTTCCTTCTCCATGAACGGTATGCTTTGTCTGCATAGCGCTCAAGAAACAATACTTTTCACTGTATGTTAATACATGTGACAATAATAAATAAAATTTTAAACTGTATTTTTCATTGCCCCCAATCTTTGTTTCAATCACATTTGAGATTTCAAATGGCCATCTCTCACTCTCCCCAACTCCATTCTGAAATGAGGTTGTTCTGCTCCCATCTGCTCAGAGCTTCCCACTGCATCACTACTGGGACAGAGAGGGTGACAATTCGCATGATTGTGTACAATCCCACTGAAAACACATTCAGAATTCTCAGAACAACAAATCGGTTAGGATTTTGCTGACAGCATTCTAACCTGAACACAGTTGATCAGTGCTGAAGGAGTGTTCAGTCCCACACACAGGAGATTAGGATGCACTGTCTCATAGAAACTAGAAGCAGGAGTAGGCCATTCGGCCCTTCGAGCCTGCTCCGCCATTCATTTTGATCATGGCTGATCATCAAATTCAATATCCTGATTCCCCCCTTCTCCCCCATATCCCTTGATCCCCTTAGCCCCAAGAGCGATATCTAATTTCTTCTTGAATTCAGAATGCTTTAGCCTCAACTACATTCTGTGGGAGTGAATTCCAAACATTAACCACCCTCTGGGTGAAGAAATTTCTCCTCACCTCAGTTCTAAAAGGTTTACCCCTCATCCCCAAACTATGACCCCTAGTTCTGGACTCCCCCACCATTGGGAACATTCTTTCTGAATCTACCCTGTCTAACCCTGTTAGAATTTTATGAGATCCCCTCCCACTCTTCTGAACTCCAGTCAATATAATCCTAACCAATTTAGTCTCTCCTCGTATGACAGACCTGCCATCCCAGGAATCGGCCTGGTAAACCTTCGCTGTACTCCCTCTACAGCAAGGGTTTACAATTTACAAATCCCAGATTGTGGAGCTTTTCACCTCGCCAGCTCCAGATTAGTGCCAGGTCATCAACCTGGGGCAACAGAGCCTCCCCAGGATCTCTTCAGATGTCAATCTGTGATTGGCTGGTAGGTGAGCAGCCCCCCCCCCCCCCCTCTTCTTCCCCACAATCCTTCCATCCTTTGGTCAGGTGATGGGTTCTGAACAGCAGCAAATCATCCTGCCTCTCGATGGGAACAGATTCGTCCCCCATCCTGGGCAAGTGAGTGACTGAAGCTGTAGCCCCCACTGTGGCCATAGTAAATAAGCAGAGATATCCCCTCCCTCACCGGCCACACACCGAGACTGGGCAATCGGGCTTGAATAAGGACAAAGTTACTCTGGGTTAGTCACTGCTCGAGGTGTGGACACGAAACTCATTATCCAGTGAAAGCGACAGCGCCGGATTCCACCGTCACAGAATCAATTGGAGTTGGAAAATCTTCTTGAACTAAAGCATTAACAAACAGAGGAATAGGAGAAAAGCGACTAATCTCTAAAGATGATATTTTATATCAGAAACACTTCACAGATTAATCAGTATAGCGAGAGTTCAGTTCCAAATATTAACAGCATTTCAGAAATACTAGCACTTTTGTGGATTATTAAAAAATAACAGGAAGCAATTGGAATTAAACGGATGATGACATACCAAGCCTCTTTGTGGCCACCAGGCATTAGGGAAGGACCGTATCTGGCACCGTCTTCTCCACCACTAACCCCACTCCCAACAAACAACAGGCCCTTGGCTTTCAGCTCTTTACATCTCCTCTGGCCGGGGGGGGAAAGAAATAAAGAACATTGTTCACATCTCAGCACCAACAGACACACCGTTTAGTTCAACTATTAAAGGGTCCTGGGGCAGCACAGCATTTACCAAACCTTCCAGTGCCTCTGGGATGTCCCGTTCCAGTTTACAGTGCAGATTGCAATGGTTCCATAACATGTTGTACAATTTAGTCGAGAAGTCCAAAGGTGTACAGGTTAGGTGGATTGGCCATGGTAAATTTCTCCTTAGTGTCCCAAGATTACTGGGAGGGAGGGAGGGAAGGGAAGGGGAGGGAGGGGGGTGCGGAGATTATCTATCAGAGAGTCAGTGCAGACTCGATGGGCCGAATGGCCTCCTTCTGCACTGTAGGGATTCCACACAGGCAAAACATGAGAACATTTAACAATCTTTTGGGGAGGTTTGCACACAGTTTATCTGCAGATTTTTTGGGTTTAATAACTGTACAGGTTTTGGGATCGCTGTTTATTAAAAAAAAGGAGAGAAAAACTTAAACCAATAAACAAATTTACAAGCTATTGCCAGAAGATTGGGGTGGGTGGGGAGAGATTGTAGGTTCTCCATTAAACGTTTCTCAGAAATACTGCACACCTGGGAGGAGTTTCACCACAATCTTTCAATAATTAGTGAAGTTTCATCAAGTTACTCAGTCACGTTTTGTGACACGCGTGTCAGTTTTAATACTCCCATAATCCACACGGATCATGGAGATTACCAATGTAAATGGATTGTGGTGTAATTACACCCTCCCAGCACTAGTAATGCTGCAGCACCATTTACTCCAGGGTCTCACACGGTGTGACATGTTTAGTTGAGTCAAATCCATTAGAAATACAGGCATTGGCCATTGTAACAGGAACAACAACAGGAGGCACAACTTTAAAAGTGGGGATTGAATTCTACCTCCCTCCCTCCCTCGCCGAGTCTCCCCTCCTGCTAAACCCTCCCCTCCCCCACCATCGACCAAGAGATGGGGATATTAAAATTGTGTGTTAAACCGGATGGTTCTGGAAGATCCGATACTAACTGTTGTGTCGTTGTATTCAGAGTTCCCACCGTCAATGATGATGTCACCCTTCTGCAGCAGCGGGACCTGACGAGAGGGGGGACAAAACGATTCCATTAGCAGAGGTAGAATATAATTAGAAAGATCTGACCACTGATGCAGAGGAGAGATTGGCCTAACCCCTCCAGTATAACCAGAGTCACAGCCGAAACCTGGAGAAAGGGGGTGGCACGGTGGCACAGTGGTTATCACTGTTGCCTCACAGCGCCAGGGACCCGGGTTCAATTCCGGCCTCGGGTCACTGTGGAGTTTGCACATTCTCCCCGTGTCTGTGTGGGTTCCCTCCGGGTGCTCCGGTTTCCTCCCACAGTCTGAAAGACGTGCTGGTTAGGGTGCATTGACCCAAACAGGCACCGGACTGTGGCAACTAGGGGAATTTCACGGTAACTTCATTGCAGTGTTAATGTCAGCCTTACTTGTGACTAATAAACTTTTTTCCTCCCAAAGTCCAAAGATGTGCGGGTTAGGTGGATTGGCCATCTTAAATTGACCCTTAGTGTCAGGGGATTAGCAGGGTAAATGTGTGGGGCTATGGGAATAGGGCCTGGGTGGGATTGTGGTCAGTGCAGACTTGATGGGCCGAATGGCCTCCTTCTGCACTGTAGGGATTCTATGAAATGGGATTCAGAGGCCAGGCTCCTCCTCGGAGCAAAGGAGGTTTTATTGTAGCGATTGGATCGAGGAAAACCCAACAATGGTTTAATATTAGGGGTGGTTTCAGTAGGGGAAAGAAATAAGTTATTTTGATGGCGATTAACCAGACAGCACTGGTTTATGGCGAATAAAATAAAAGGAGATTTATGAGGATTTTGCCACCCAGGATTGGAAAAATTGCGGTTGTATGTAAAGATTGGATAGGCTGGGGTTCTTCCTGTTACAGAGGAGACTGAGGAGAGATTTGATTGAGATATACAAAATTATGCAGGGCCCAGATAGAGTGGATGGGAAGGGCGTGTTTACTTTGGCAGAGGGGTCAGTGACAGATTTAAAGCGATTGGGAGAAAGATTAGAGGGAAGATGAGGGAAGTTTTTTCAGCCAGAGGGCTGCTGGGGTCCGGAACTCAGTGCCCTGGAAGGATGGTAGGGACAGAAACCCTCACCTCATTTAAAACCTGAAGTTCCGTAACCTGCAGGGCCACAGGCCAAATGAGTGAGATTAGGGTGGGAGGCTTGTTTTTCAGCCAGCGCAGACTCGATGGGCCGAGTGGCCTCTTTCTGTCACTGTGCAGTGTCAAGAAGCAGACTTGGTTACAATATAAACAAAGCTAACTGAAATGTCTCCTTCCTAAACACATTCCAACCATCAGATAAAAATATCATAGTTTGAAAAATTTGCCCCATATTAGAGACAAAATGTAATTTGTATATTTTATATATTTTATTATGTAGGAGAATCTGGAATTAGGGATACCTGCTTAAATTAAGAGGTGGTCCATTTAGGACAGAGAGGGTGGCACGGTGGCACAGTGGTTAGCACTGCTGTCTCACAGCACAGGGCTGTCTCACAGCGCCAGGGACCCGAGTTCAATTCCCGCCACTTCTAATGAAACGAAAAAACAATTCTTCTCCCCCAAAAAAACAGCGCTAGTTGTTGTGATTGGGAAAGGGCGCAGAAACAGATTGAAGAAAAGTGGTTGCTACTCGAAGAGAAAACTTCACCTTCAGGAAGAGAAGGGAGGTGGGATTGATTCGGTAGCTACACCAGAGGGCTTGCACGGGCATGATGGACCAAATGACCTCGTCCTGTGCTAGATCATTCTAGAATTCAACTGTAAAGATCAGGTTGACAATGCCAGAGTGCGACTGAGGACAGAGCACAATGCTTAGACAAAACGTCACTGGGCCCCGAGAGGAGATTGAAGGAATAATGATTTCCTAAAGCAGATATAGGAGGTGGAACACGGAAGATCAGTGAGAAAACCAAATGGAACCCTAACTGTAAATTTACAGGAAAGGACAGACATTCCCTCAGCTGTAGTTAAAACCCGAGGGAACAGCCGGCAGTGACATTCCTCCCGGGGGAGCAGCAACGAACAGCAACTCCGAGCTTCCAGAATTGTACTGCATTAAGGGCAAGATGTAATTGGTGAAGATCAAATAATCAACTAGCGGCCAAATAAACAGTTCTCAAAATATTTGAAAACCTGAAACGCATTCCTAAAATGCACCAGTAACCAACGAATATACAAATAGGCCATTCAGCCCCTCAAATCTGCTCCGCCATTCAATAGGATCATATCTGGCCTGGTTATAACCTCAACCCCACATTTCTGCCAACCCCCAATAATCTTTCACTCCCGTGTTAATCAAGAATCTATCTAACTCTGCCGTAAAAACATCCAAAGACTCTGCTATCACTGCCTTTTGAGGAAGAAAGTTCCAGGGACTCTCAAAAGAATTCATAGAATCCCTACTGTGCAGAAGGAGGCCATTTGGCCCATCGAGTCTGTACCGACCACAATACCATCCAGGCCCTAATCCTGTAACCCTCATTTACGCTGCTAATCCTGCTGACATTAGGGGCCATTTAGCATGGCCAATCAACCTAACCAGCACATCTTTGGACTGTTCGAGGAAACCAGAGCACCCGGAGGAAACCCACGCAGACACAGGGAGAACATGCAAACTCCACACAGTGGGGCAGCAGTGCTAACTACCGTGCCGTCTCTCTGCCCTAAATGAGCCACCTCTTAATTTAAGCAGGTACCCCTAGCTCCAGATTCTCCTACATACTAAAATATGCAAAATATACAAATTACATTTTGTCTCTAATATGGGGGCAATTTTTCAGACTATGATAATCTTTTTATCTGATGGTTGGAACGTGTTTAGAAAGGAAAGATTTCAGTTAGCTTTGTTTATATTGTAACCAAGTTCTCTCCTTGGCACAAACGCACATTGGCAGCCGTGTGAACCATCCACAAGATGAACTACAGGAACTCACCAAGACTCCTTAGACAACACCTTCAAATCCCACGACCTCTGCTACCTAAAAGGACAAGGGTAGCAGATACATGGGAACACCACCACATGTAAATTCCCCTCCAAGTCACTCACCATCATGACTTGGAAACATATCGCCGTTCCTTCACTGTCGCTGGGTCAAAATCCTGGAACTCCCTCCCTAACATCACTGTGGGTGTACCTACACCACATGGAGCGGTGCAAGAAGGCAGCTCACCCACTGCCATCGCGAAGGCAATTAGGGATAGGCAATAAATGTTGGCATTGGGCGGCGATACCCACATCCAGTTAAAAGAATCAATGTAAAAGGGAGAAAATATCTATTTGCAGATGAACAAGTTCTTCCATTAGACCGTGTCACGTTGCACAAGCTAGATTTGGGGCTGGATGTTATACCCTCAAAGTTTGAGTTATCTTCAGTTGATCACAGTAACAGTTAGGTGTTTGTGCAGCAAGGAGTGGATAAAGAATCTCTGCTAACCGTTCGCTGCTTTGCAACGCTAATCTATTTAGCGTCTACGTGCGAGGGATACAATAGACACTCCCCCAGGCTGCTCACTGGTGGCCATTCTGCAGATACATTTAAAAATGTGCTTCGGGGATTGGAGTGTCGCTGACAAGGTCAGGATGTGTTACCCATCCATAATTGCCCTCGAGATGGTGATGGGTCGCTGCCATCTTGAGCCGCCGCAGTCCAGATGGCGGGCAGGCCACGGCGCTGCTTCTTTTCTGTATTGGGCTGATACAAGTGGTCATTTCAGAGGGCAGATAAGAGGCAGCCACATTGTGCCAGGCCAGGCAAGGGTGGCAATTTCCTCCCTTGCAGGTCATCAGTGAACCCATGGGTTTTTAACAAAAATCCGGTAGTTTCAGGATTAATAAGTCCAGCATTTTAGTCCAAATTAACTATAAAACTGTCCCGAGTTGCCATGGTGGGATTGGAACCAGCATCTCTAGAGTATTAGTCTGGGCCTCTGGGTTACTAGCCCAGTAACAGCACCGCTTACGCTGCCTGACAGGAAGCGAGGGGAGATGAAGCAAGCAGTTTGGCATCTTGACTTTCAGAATGAGTAACAAAGGCCACATCAACCAATAGGGACACGGGCTGGGAATTGGCCTCAATGGGGAAATAAGGAAGGGGAAAGGTTGCGCGTTTTGGTACGGGGGTGGGTACCTTGACCACTCCTCTTCCCCTGCTCCCCACACAGCCCTCAAAAAAAAAAGATCAAAAACACCCTTTTCCTTTTCTGCCTCGCCCAGCAGTGTGTTCCGGTCATCGCCTCCATCCCATTTTGCACAATAATCCCAAACGGAAACTTGAACAATCTGCGCTGGACTCAACGTACCAGCTTCTGGATGAAGTCATCCACTGCCTGGCCAGCCTTGACCAGAAGGACAATGCGTCGAGGGGTCTTCAACTTGGAAACCATCTCCTCCAGGCTGTGAGCGCCAATCACCTTGGTCCCTTTGGCCTCGTTTTGCAGGAAGCTGTCCACTTTGGCGACGGTTCTGTTAAAGGCACAGACCTACAACAACAGCAACAATAACTTAACTCTCTCCAACACCGCATCCTTACTACAGTGCAACCCTGTACAGCTAGCACCCCCTGTCGGAATACACAATGAAACCTGCACCATGAGGACATTAAAACTATTTCACAGGAGTGTTGGGAGCAGCAAGCGGCAGGATTATGCAGAACAAGTTCACGATCAGGACAACAGCCTTCACATTCATGGAGAGTCTACATTTGGACCAGTTTAGACTCCTGGAGTTGATCTGTATCTGGCCCCTGACGTCAGGCCTCAGCAGAAATAAACTCAGCAAGTTTCAATCCCGTTCACCTCACCGTGAGAAAAACCTACATCATTAAACTCTTGCTAAGACTCATCCTTCTTTACGCAGAAAATCCCTCAGAAAAACCACATTCATTCAAAAACAGAAGCTCACAAGGATACAGAGAGTGGGCTGAGCATGCGTGTTGGTGAGATAGCGAGAGATAAACCAGACCATCTCCCACAAACATAGAAACTAGAAGGAGTAGGCCATTCGGCCCTTCGAGCCTGCTCCGCTATTCCATAAGACATCGGAGCAGAATTAGGCCACTCGGCCTAAAATTGGGTCATAGACACTATATAAATGCAAATGTTTTTTAACCAGGTAAAATGAAAATGATTTGAAACATCCACTGATTTATAAAACCATAAGACACAAAAGCAGAATTAGGCCACTCGGCCCATCGAGTCTGCTCCATCATTCAATCATGGCTGATATTTTTCTCATCCCCATTCTCCTGTCTTTTCCTCATAACCCCTGATCCCCTTATTAATCAAGAACCTATCTATCTCTGTCTTAAAGACACTCGATGACCCGGCCTCCACAGCTTTCTGCGGAAAAGAGTTCCACAGATTCACCACTCTCTGGCTGAAGAAATTCCTCCTCATCTCTGTTTTAAAGGATTGTCCCTTTAGCCTGAGGTTGTGCCCTCTGGTTCTAATACATTCATTCATTATGATCATGGCTGATCATCGAATTCAATATCCAGATTTCCCCCCCTTTCCCCATATCCCTTGATCCCTTTAGCCCCAAGAGCGATATCTAATTTCTTCTTGAAATTAGCACAAACAGAATTGGCACAACCCATTTACCCTCTGATAGCCAATGGCCTGCTTGCCAGCCAGGTTCTGACGATGGTAAATTAGCAGAGAGAGAGAGGCAGACAAAGTCAGAAGGACAAAAACAAGCAAAACTTTGCATTTTACAGCCTGTCACCAGGTCCCCGTGTCACACAAACCAATCCGCATTCAGTGAGCAACGTTTGGAACACACTCAGTGGTTTAAGGGAACACGGCAGCCAGTGAGAGCACAGCAAGGTGACAGTAAACGCAATTGAATCATCGTTCAGTTCACACTTACCACAAAGCCATGGTCATTCATATTTAAAATCAGGTTCTGGCCCATCACGGCCAGTCCAATGAGGGCGATATCAGCTCTGCGAGGGGGAGAGAGAGAAAAAAACATGGTCATTTCTTAATCTTGCTTAGATTTATCCTCTAATCAGGAGGCGTGAATGGCCAGCATCGCTGTCGTCTGAACTCCAAGGAAAGGAAACGAGAAAAAAAGCCAAGGAAACAAGAAACAAAACGGACAAAGCTTCAGGGTTATAATCAGAGTGGGGTCCAGAGGCTGGAACGTACTCAGTTTAAGCAGGTGGGGTTCCTCGAGATTATATTGTGTCTAAAAACTGGGCATCCACGAGGTTCTGTGGGCCATTAGCAACAGCAAAATTGTACTCGACCACAATCTGTAACCGCGTGGCCCGGCGTTACTCCAATCTACAGTTATCACCAAGCCAGGGGATCAGTCCTGGTTCAGCGCAGGAGGACGTGTCAGGAGCAGCACCAGGCATACTTGCAAACGGGGTGTCAACCTGGTGAGGCTACCAAGCGACTGCGTGCCAAACAGCATAAGCAGCAAGTGATGGAACAAAAAGTGATTCCACAATCGACGGATCAGATTGAGCTTCTGCAGTTCTGCCGCATCCAGTCGCGAATGGTGGTGGACAGTTAAACAACTCACTGGAGGAGGAGGCTCCACAAACATCCCCAGCCTCAGTGATGGAGGAGCCCAGCACATCAGACCTAAAGATACGGCTGAAGTACTCGCAACAATCTTCAGCATGATCCATCTCAGCCTCCTCCACAGGTCTCCAGCATCTCAGATTTCAGTCTTCAGCCAACTTGATTCACTCCACATGATATCAAGAAATGGCTGAAGACGGGAGCAAGGTGGCAAATTAACCCTTCGATAGAACCCTCACCACTCTGTAACTACCGGGCCGGCCCATTCATGCTTCAATCCTGTTTTAACGGTTTTCATGCGATGTGGGCGTCGCTGGCAAGGGCAGCATTTGTTGCCCATCCCTAACTGCGTGGCTCACTAGGTCATTTCATCGCTGTAGATTTGGAATCAGGCCAGACCAGAAAAGGATGGCAGATTGTCAAACAATGGTTTCATGATCATTAGATTGTTATTGAAATCCAATTTCACCACCTGCCTGGGATTCGAACCCAGGCCCCTCGAACATTACGCTGGGTCTCTGGATTTTGAGTCCAGTTCCACCAGCTTTGCTAGGGCTCCTTGATGCCACACTCGGTCTAATGCGGCCTTGATGTCAAGAACAGTCACTCTCACCTCACCTCTGGAGTTCAACTCTTTTGTCCATATCTGAACCAAGGCTGTAATGAGGTCAGGAGCTGAGTGACCCTGGCGGAACCCAAACTGGGCGTCACTGAGCAGGTTATTGCTGAGTAAGTGCTGCTTGGTAGCGCTGTCGATGACCCCTTCCATCACTTTACTGATGATCAAGGGTAGACTGATGGGGGGGTTTAAATAGGGGTGGGTTGGATTTGTCCTGTTTCTTGTATACAGGACATACCTGGGCAATTTTCCACATTGCCGCGTAGATGCCAGTCTTGTAACTGGAAGAGCTTGGTTAGGGGAGCGGCAAGTTCTGGAGCACAAGTCTTTAGCACTATTGCTGGAATATTATCAGGGCCCATTGCCGTTGCAGTATCCCGTGTCGTCAGCCATTGCTTGATATCACGTAGAGTGAAGCGAATTGGCTGAAGACTGACATCTGTGATGCTGGGGATCTCTGGAGGAGGCCGAGATGGATCATGCTGAAGATTGCTGCGAATACTTCAGCCGTATCTTCTGCACTGATGTGCTGGGCTCCTCCATCACTGAGGATGGGGATATTTGTGGAACTTCCTCCTCCAGTGAGTTGTTTAATTGTCCACCACCATTTGCAGCTGGATCCGGCAGGACTGCAGAACTTAGATCGGATCCATCGATTGTGGGATGACTTTTTGTTCTGCCTATCACTTGCTGCTTATGCTGTTTGGCACGCAGTAGTCCTGCTTGGTAGCCTCACCAGGTTGACACCTCGTTTGCAAGTATGCCTGGTGTTGCTCCTGACACGTCCTCCTGCATTGAACCAGGATTGATCCCCTGGCTTGGTGATAACTGTGGATTGGAGTAATGCCGGGCCACGCGGTTACAGATCGTGGCCGAGCACAATTCCGCTGCTGTGCCTCGAGGATGCCCAGTTTAGAGATATTCAATGTTTCATTTAGCATGGTGGGAGGGCCACACAACATGGAGGGTACCCTCAACATAAAGGCAGGACTTTGTCCCCACAAGAGCTGTGCGGTGGTCACTCCTACCGATACGGTCAGGATGAAAATGTGGCAACAGGTAGATTGGTAAGGACGAGGTCACGGAATACTACAGGGCAGAAGAGACCCTTCAGCCCATTGAATCTGCATGAAAGACTCTGATCTGCCCACCTAATCCCGCTCACCAGCACTTGGCCCATAGCCTTGAATGTTGTGTGCCAAGTACTCATCCAGGTCAAGTATGTTTTTCCCCTCTTGTTGGTGCTCTCACCACCTGCCGCGGATCCAGCCTGGTGCCTCTGTTCTTTTAATTAACTCGGTGTGTAGAAATGTTACTGAGCCACTCTTGGTGACGATTATCGAAGTCCCCCACCCAGAATGCATTGTGCCCTTGCCACCCTCCAACTGTTGTTCAACTTGGAAAGATACCGATTCATCAACTGAGAGCAGGGCAGTGGGTGGTCATCAGCAGGGGGTTTCCTTGTCTATTTTTGACCTGATGCCATAAGACTTCATGGGGGTCTGGCATTAACTCCCTCCTGACTGTACGTCACGGTGATCTCTGGTGGGTCTGTCCTGCCAGTGGGACAGGACGTACCCAGGGATACTGATGGCAGTGTCTAGGTCAGTCTATAAGGTACAACTCTGAATTGGGCGATGTCATTCTGATGCTCAGCTAGTCGATTTCCCAATTTCGGAAAACCCCCCGATGTTAGTAAGGATGAGTTTGCAGGTTTGAGGGGGTTGGGTGTGTCCTTTTCAGAATGGCTTCATGATCATCATTACTGGGATTAGCTTTTAATTGGACAGAATCAAATTATGAATGCAATTTAAATTTCATCAGCTGCCCGGGTGTGATTTGAACCCATGTCCCCCAGAGCATTAGCCTGGGCTTCTGGACTGCTAGCCTAGTGACATAATCACTGAGCCACCACCACTCCTTGCCCACAGGCTTTGTTAGGAGGGCTACACAAGGAATGGGTATTTATAGTTGAGTGGATAATATAAAAGACCTTTCAGAGTGAACTGGACTCCCAATTTCAGTTAGTCACTTGTTGGTTCTTATCATCGGAATTGTAAGCACAGAACCAGGCGATTTAGCCCAGCCAGCCCATAATATGCTCCATTCAAGTTTCCTCCCACTTTTCTCATTCATATCTACCATGGTAACCCAGGGGACCCTCATTCGCGTACACGAGTATCTATGTACTTAACTAGACAATTTGCTTCAAACACTCCCTGCGGTAGCAAGTTCCACATTCTCATCACTCTCGGGATAAAGAAATTTCTTCTGAACTCCCTATCGTAGCATTGGATGCAGACAGGAAGTCAGCTGGTACATTAAATGATGCAACAGTCTTTCCAAAACTTGAGCTTTTTGTTTTCAGGCCTTGGTGCGTTGCTAAGGACCCGGACCAGAATCCTAAATTACATTAGGAAGCCAGACTAGACCCTAACCATCTTTCTTCTTGACATAAATGTGGCAATACAATAGTTCACTCTGGGAGTAATTCAGCAGAAAAACTAGGGATCTTTAATAGTAAAATAAACTCTATTTAATAACAGTTTAAGTATAACGCTAACAAAATGAACCAGCTTAACTCTTAGAGGTTGAACAATGGTTAAAAAATGAAGAGAAACAACTTCAATTTCCAACTTATCACTGTTTCAGTTCCAAATAAGCACCATTCATGCATAAATCAAATTCACTGTTAAACAAATAGCTAGCGAATGCTGGCATATTTACTTTAACATTTGTTAACAATCTTTGAGCTTTCAGAGAGGGAGTTCCAGAAGTCTGCAAAATCCTCCTAATTTCAACCAGGCTTCAGCTGCAAACCAAATTGCTTTATTCCAAAACTTTTTCTCTCTGCACATAATCCACATCACCACATGACCCTGTCAATCACTCTACTCAGAATCCCAGCGGAAATTAAGTAAATAAAAATCTATTAGCTCCCTCCTAAGTAAACACTACATGGCTACAACAAGTAATTATCTTGCTCTCCCAGCATCTGAGCTGTATTCCTTCCAAACATACCGACCGCCTATAGGAAAATGTTGAATTTTTAAACATGCCCCTTAAATATAAATATATCAATAGCACAGTATCAGTGTCCAGCTCTATTCTACTACATTACACAATGGCACACCTTCTTCAGATGGTCTGAGACATTGCACTCTGATCATGGGCAGGATTCGGACAATCCCCAAGAGAAACTGACGAGAAATGGCTGAAAATTTCTGGCTTACGGCCAAACTGTTTGCGTAAACGCACGAGTGATTGTGCATCAGCAGAGGGAAACTCTGTCCTTCATGTAAACCTGGGGACTGTACGAGGGGCTGGAGAACTGTTCCATAACAACAGGCACCTGGCCCGTACAAAGGGATGGAAAAGAGAACGATCCCATTCAGATGATTTCAGTAGATATTCTGCAGAAAGTAATGACATTTTTTCCAATGAAAGGCACCTGTTGAGCCAGTAGGCCAAGGGGCAGATCATTCCCACCACTCAGAGGACTTTCGGGATGGACAATAAATGCTGGTCCCGCCAGCGGTGCCCAGGTGCCAAGAATGAATAAAAGAAATGTTTTGTTTGAGTTAATAAGTGACCAAGTTCCCTGACCCGGGCAGCTGGAGATCGTCCCCAATTGTCCTGGAACAATGGGGAAAGGATAGGGTTTCTGGCTGTCCACACTGCGAGGACAGGATCACTCAATCTCCCTCGCGTTCACCCTCCTCCTCTCCCCTCTCTGCCCCTCGACCAGAATCTTAAACCCCTCCTCCTCTTCCCTGGAGCTTGAAAAACTCCAGCACCCTGAACCAGATTGAATCAGCAGCAACACTCAGCACCCTCGCTCATACATTACCATACGACAAGTTGAATGTTATTGCATTCTGTTGTAACGTAATTATAAATTTTATGAGCAACAAATATTTTGAGAAAAAAAGTGATCAACTCGGTGGGACAGGGGATGATAGAGAGAGCGCGCTTGCTCTCAAATTCCATAAATGGAAATTATCATAGAATCTTACAATGCAGAAGGAGGCCATTCAACCCATTAAGTCCACACTGGCCACAATCCCACCCAAGCCCTATCCCCATAACCCTATGTACTTATCACACTAATGCCCCTAACACTAAGGAGCAATTTTAGCATGGCCAATCCCACCTAACCAACACGTCTTTGGACTGTGAGGGGAAACTGGAGCACCCAGAGGAAACCCACACAGACACAGGGAGAATGTGCAAACTCCACACAGAGTGACCCAAGTCGGGAATTGAACCCGGGTCCCTGGCGGTGTGAGGCAGCAGTGCTAACCACTGTGCCACCGTGCCGCCCCGAATCTTCATACCTGTGGAAAAACTGGAAGGAAAATAAAAGTCATTGCAAAACTGTTTTGTAAAAGGTGCAATGAAGTCTGTCCCAGCTCAGTATTGCCGGTTTACTCTTGTGTAACTGCAATGCCTTGCCCCTCCTTGAATGTTACAGCTTTAGTTAGGAGGCAAGTTCAATTCGATTATTCATGTTCATTTCCTCGTTTGCACAACTTCCCCTAGTCAGAGAACAATGTTATATTCAACCAAACGCTCGTTACAAAACCCAAAATACAATATTGCAAAACAGCTCAAGAGCTTTAAACACAGTACGAGGATCCTCAGGATAATGAGGCAATAACACAGTCATTTGGTTAGCTTATGACCTGGAATTTCCTAGTACCACCCCACCTATCAAATCAGGAACTAAAGGTCTTTCAACTTTCTGCAAAAGCAGTACTATTCAAAGATTCAACTTTAGTGATTCCCTGCACATCTGCCACTGAAACACCAGAACATTACAGCACAGTAGGAAGCCATTCGGCCCACTGTGTCTGTGCTATATATTACAATTACTGCTGTCAGGGATTGCAATATGGGATACCTTTTGAGAAAGGTTTATTCAATGCTCAAAAAGGATCAGCATCTGTCTGACCAACCCACTGAGTGGGGCATTTCTAACATTTTTGGGGAGATAGTGGTAACATTACTAGATTAGTAAACCAAAGACTGGGTTACTGCTCCATTAGACATCAGAGCAGAATTAGGCCATTCGGCCCATCGAGTCTGCTCCGCCATTCAATCATGGCTGATATGATTCTCATCCCCATTCTCCTGCCTTTTCCCCATAACCTCTAATCCTCCTATTGATCAAGAACCTATCTATCTCTGTCTTAAAGACACTCAATGACCTGGCCTCCACAGCCTTCTGCGGCAAAGAGTTCCACAGATTCACCACCCTCTGGCTGAAGAAATTCCTCCTCATCTCAGTTTTAAAGGAGCCGGGGACCTGGGTTCAAATCCCACCATGGCAGCTGGTGGAATTTAAATTCAGTCAATAAAATCTGGAATTGAAAGTTAGTCTCAGTAACGGTGATCATGAAGCCGTCACAGATTGTTGCAAAAATAGTGGGTGGCACAGTGGCAAGCAATATTGCCTCACAGCGCCTGGGACCCGGGTTTGATTCCAGCTTTGGGTCACTGTCCATGAGGAGTTTGCATGTTCTCCCTGTGTCTGTGTGGGTTTCCTCCGGATGCTCCGGTTTCCTCCCACAGTCCAAAGATGTGTAGGTTAGGTGGATTGGCCATGCTAAATTGCCCCTTTGTGCCCCAAGATGTGTAGGTTAGGTGTAATGTGCATGCATGGGGTGACAGGGATAGGGTGGGGGGTTGGGCCTGTGCAAGATGCTCTTTTGGTGAGTTGGTGCAGACTCAATGAGCCAAATGACTTCTTTCGGCAGTGTAGGGACCCAATGGTTCCATCTGGTTCACTAATATCCTTTAGAGAAGGAAATCTGCCATCCTTATCTGATCTGGCCTACATGTGACTCCAGACCCACAGCAATGTGGCTGACGCTTAACTGTCCTCTGAAATGGCCTAGCAAGCCACTCAGTTTCAGGGCAATAAATGCTGGCCTTGCCAGTGGCACGCACATCCCCATGAAAGCATGCGTGACATTCAGGAACATTTGACAAAGGGATTTTACAAATGGTGCATCTGCACCAATATACAAAATAATCCACATGTCAACATAACATCTCATTTAAGAAACTAAACCAGACAGGGAAAACCGCTTTCGTCCAGCTCACAGACAGCTTTAACTCGAGGTCAGAGAAATTTACGGCCAGTTTCCTTTTTACTGTTCCTGCTTCAGCTTTCAAAACACAAATAGTTCCTTCAAAGCCTCACAAACCAAAGTCGATCTCTTCACCAAGTCAGCCAATTTCTTAAATTGAAAGGTTGAGATTTACTGGGGCTCTTTAGAACCGTTTAACTTTGCGGTTTGAGTTTTAAAGTTATTTTTGTTCCCTTTCAGAGCAGAATTATTCTGATCGTCTGCGTTTGGCTGAATCTGTGCTTCCATTTGGAAATCGATGGAAAGACAGTTTGAGTTATAAGGAGAGGCTGGATAGACTGGGACTTTTTCCTCTGGAGCGTAGAAGTCTGAGGGGTGATCTTATAGAGGTCTATAAAATAATGAGGGGCACAGATCAGCTAGATAGTCACCATCTTTTCCCAAAGGTAGGGGAGTCTAAAACTAGAGGGCATAGGTTTAAGGTGAGTGGGGAGAGATGCAAAAGGGTTCAGAGGGGCAATTGTTTCACGCAGAGGGTGGTGAGTGTCCGGAACAAGCTGCCAGAGGGAGTAGTAGAGGTGGATACAACTTTGTCTTTTAAAAAGCGTTTAGATAGTTACATGGGGTAAGATGGGTATAGAGGGATATGGGCCAAAAGCGGGCAATTGGGACTAGCTTAGGGGTTTAAAAAAAAAGGGCGGCATGGACAAGTTGGGCCGAAGGGCCTGTTTCCATGCTGTAAACCTCTATGAGTCTATGACAGCTAACGGAAGTGCTCAATTGGATATTTTTCATATTGGAGGTTGGAAACTCCTTATCCCGCAGACCCCAGGGAGGAGAGACTTTGGAGAAAGTAGCTTTTGCATCATTGTCCCAAAGGTGGACAGCGGAGCCCAGAAAAGCATTTTATAAAAACCTGATCAAAGTGGTCAAGAGAAATGGCAGAGATTTGAGAGTAACCTTCAGTTATCAGCAAATGATCTGAGAGAGACGGCAGGTGAAAAGCAATGGAACTTATGAAAAAAGTGGATAAATAGAAAAGAAAAATAACGTGAAAGTAGAAAGGGAACAGAACCAACAAACAGGAGCTTGATGGGCTGAATGGCTTCCTTCTGCACTACAATGTTATCATTCTCCCCATGCAGCAAGTTCCCAGTGCAGCAGAACAATGGGAATTGGCAGCACGACGCCTTGAATACAAAACTAATCCCAGAGTCCAGCATCCACTCCATCGTGTACTTTAACATTTCAAACATTCTGGCAACTTTTCATTAAAATACACAACCGCTGTACTCCGTGTTCTGACAATCCTCTCTGTGTGGCCATTTCTAACTGATGGTGGCTCCATCGAACTGTTACTGTGAAACTCTTCATTTGGGCAAGAACTGGGCAAGGCCGAGCAGCTCGTTAATCTTCTCATTTCCTTTCCAGGAACAGACAGCTAGCCCAGAAACCCAGAGAGAAATGGAGGAAAGTGGCTTGAGAAAGGAATATGGGAAGAAGGAAAAAGGAAGTTGTCTAGATTCTCAGTAAACTCTGCATTCAAATGTACAGAATCAGCCAGGAAGACAAACACAAAAATGTGAACGAAGCAGCAAATAAAATAACGTGAATAACACAGAGACAGCAGAGCCTGCGCTGAGCAGACTCTTGGTACTGAGGGCAATACCCACTCGCCAAGGATAATAGTCACACACAGGGCAATACTCATTGAGGGTAACACTCACTCAGGCAGGGGCAAATACTCCCTCAATGAGGGTGATGCTCCCTCAATGAGGGTGATGCTCCCTCAATGAGGGTGATGCTCCCTCAATGAGGGTGATGCTCACACAGGGTGATACTCCCTCAATGAGGGTGATGCTCACACAGGGTGATACCCCCTCAATGAGGGTGATGCTCACACAGGGTGATACTCCCTCAACGAGGGTGATGCTCACACAGGGTGATACTCCCTCAATGAGGGTGATGCTCACACAGGGTGATACTCCCTCAATGAGGGTGATGCTCACACAGGGTGATACTCCCTCAATGAGGGTGATGCTCACACAGGGTGATACCCCCTCAATGAGGGTGATGCTCACACAGGGTGATACTCCCTCAACGAGGGTGATGCTCACACAGGGTGATACTCCCTCAATGAGGGTGATGCTCACACAGGGTGATACTCCCTCAATGAGGGTGATGCTCACACAGGGTGATACTCCCTCAATGAGGGTGATGCTCACACAGGGTGATACTCCCTCAATGAGGGTGATACTCTCTCAATGAGGGTGATGCTCACACAGGGTGATACTCTCTCAATGAGGGTAATGCTCACACAGGGTAAAACTCCCTCAGTGAGGGTGATACACAGGGTAATGCTTCCTCAGTGAGGGTGATACCCAGGGTAATACTCCCACAGTGAGGGTGATACTCAGGGTAATACTCCCACAGTGAGGGTGATACTCAGGGTAATACTCCCACAGTGAGGGTGATACTCACTCAGCCATGGTGATCTCTCTGCTCAGTTGCTACAAGAAGCCGCTTCTGCGCGTTTGTTACATTCAGGTCCCGCCCCCGCCTCCCATTGGCCGGTTCCCAGATTGCTACATGGCCTGTTCCCGGAAGCCGCGCTCTGATTGGTCAACGCGGCCTGTCAATCACAGCCACCCGGAAACTCCGCGGCCGGAGCAGCGGAAACTGCATCGATTGTGGCCCCGGGGAGAGGCACCCGGGTCCGGGGACCAACCCAGCCAGAGCCCCGGGCACCCAGCCCAGCCTGAGCCCCGGGCGCCCAGCCTGAGCCCCGGGCACACACCCAGGCCTGAGCTCCAGCTCCCTCAGCCCCACCCCGGGGCGCTGAGCCAGGGACAGGCCCAATCGACTCAATCTTCACTCGGTTGCTTGGGGCGAATGGCCTGAGCTGCAATTTCTTGCAAGTCAACATGACTTAACATTTTGGGCACAGGGTGACTGGCAGGGAGCTGGGCACAGGCTGACATGATGTGGAGATGCCGGCGTTGGACTGGGGTAAACACAGTAACAGTTTTTGCTACCAAATAAACCTGTTGGACTTTAACCTGGTGTTGTTAAAACTGTTGCAGGCTGACTGGCAGGGAGCTGGGCAACTGGCAGAGGGAGCTGGGCAACTGGCAGGGAGCTGGGTGCGGGCTGACTGACAGGGAGCTGGGCATAGGGTGACTACAGTAAGAAGTCTCACAACACCAGGTTAAAGTCCAACAGGTTTATTTGGTAGCAAATACCATAAGCTTTCGGAGCACAGCTCCTTTGTCAGATGGGGTGGATATCCACCCCATGTGACGAAGGAGCTGTGCTCCGAAAGCTTATGGTATTTGCTACCAAATAAACCTGTTGCACTTTAACCTGGTGTTGTGAGACTTCTTACTGTGCTTACCCCAGTCCAACGCCGGCATCTCCACATCATAGGGTGACTGGCAGGGAGCTGAGTGCGGGGTGACTGGCAGGGAGTTGAAAATCGTTGAATATTTCAAGAAGGTGATAGATATATTTCTAATAAACAAGGGGATATGGGGAACAGGCGGGGAGGTGGATTGGAAACCAGGGAGAGATCAGCCATATAATAAGATCAAAGCAAATGACCGCGGATGCTGGAATCTGAAACAAAAACAGAAAATGCTGGAAAATCTCAGCAGATCTGACAGCATCCGTGGAGAGAGAATAGAGCCAACGTTTCGCGTCTGGATGGCTCTTCGTCAAAGATCAGCCATGATCTGAGTGAATGGCGGAGCAGGCTCCAAGGACTGAATTTGCCTACCCTGCCTTTTGTTCCCATGTTCCTATCTTGGGATTGTGGGAGGAAACCGGAGCACCCGGAGGAAACCCACGCAGACATGGGAAACATGCAAACGCCACACAGACAGTGACCCAAGCCGGGAATTGAACACGGGTTTCTGGCACAGTAAGGCAGCAGTGCTAACCACTGTGACCACCGTGCTCTGTTTGGGGCCAGCTGGAATTCTCTTTAATACCAAATTTCTCCCTGCATACTAATGGCGGGGGCGGGGGGGCGGGGGGGCGGGGGCGGGGGCGGGGGGGCGGGGGGGCGGGGGCGGGGGCGGGGGGGCGGGGGGGCGGGGGGGGGGGGGGGGGGGGGAGTCGTGGAGCTAAATCTCTCATCACAGCTAGCAGTTAAGTTCGTTGGTATGAGATAAGCACCGTGAAATGGGAATTGAAACACACGGTGCTCAGCAGGTCTGGCAGCATCTGTGGAGATAGAAGCAGAGTGAACGTTGTGCGTCCAACCTGACTTATTCAGAACTGCAGAAGGGAAAATGCCCAGTCAATCCGGAACGTCAGATTTAACCAATGAGTATCGGCCTTCTTGATATCATCAGTCACCAGTTCAGCCAGAGCCTGATTCACACGGATCAAAGGTTATCAACCTAAACTTTGGGCTCAACCTTTAGGTGCTGATGGGGGGATGGGTGGGGAGGCAAGCAGACATGCAATTTCATGCCAAAATGTTGGTTTCCCATCACCATGCCACCCGCCCCCTCCAAGGCATTTTCTAGTTGTGAGGGTGGTAATCCAGGTAGTTAATATCCATTTGAGGGTTCTCCAGTCAGTGTGCAGGTCCCTGCAGGAAGGAAGCAGTGTTATTGCCTGGGGATGACCTCCTGACCACATTCTGGGACCAGTGCTCAGGCCAGCATGGGGATTTTTTATTAAAGGTATTAAAAAGTTGGGAAAAGGTGCCTTCTCACCTTAACTGCCAGTGGCACCCTGTTGCTTCGGAGCTGGAGGGCATCCTATGGACCATAAGATATAGGAGCAGAATTAGACCATTCGGCCCATCGAGTCTGCTCTGCCATTCAATCATGGCTGATATGATTCTCATCCCCATTCTCCTGCCTTTTCCCAGTAACCCTTGATTCCCTTCCCAATCAAGAACCTATCTGTCTCTGAGTGTCTTTAAGACAGAGAGGCCAGGTCATTGAGTGTCTTTATGAGCTGGCCTCCACAGCCCTATGTGGCAATGAGTTCCACAGATTCACCACCCTCTGGCTGAAGAAATTCCTTCTCATCTCAATTTTAAAGGACTTCACTCTGAGTTTATGCCCTTCACTCTGAGTTTATGCCCTCTTGTTCTACTCTCTCCCACGAATGGAAACATCCTCTCCACGTCCACTCTATCTAGGCCTCTCGGTATCCTGTAAGTTTCAATTAGATTCCCCCTCATCCTTCTAAGTTCCATTGAGTATAGGCCCCCCCCAGACTCCTCAACTGCCCCTCATATGACAAACCCTTCATTCCTGGGATCATTCTTATGAACCTCCTCTGGACCCCCTCCAAGGCCAGCACACCCTTCCTTAGGTATGGGACTCCGAACTGCTCACAATACTCCAGATGGGGTCTGACCAGATCCTTATACAGCCTCAGCAGTACATCCCTGCTCTTGTATTCCAGCCCTCTAGAAATGAACGCTAACATTGAATTTGCCTTCCTAACTGCCAACTGAACCTACATGTTAACCTTAAGAGAATCCTGAACCAGGACTCCCAAGTCACTTTGTGCTTCAGATTTCCAAAGCCTTTCCCCATTTAGAAAATAGTCTACGCCTCTATTCTTCCTACCAAAGTGCATAACCTCATACTTTCCCACATTGTATTCCATCTGCCACTTCTTTGCCCACTCTCCTAGCCTGTCCAAGTCATCCTGAGGCCTCCCCACTTCCTCAACACTACTTGTCCCTCTACATATCTTTGTATCATCCGCTAATTTAGCAACCATGCCCTTATTTCCATCTTCCAGATCATTAATGTATATAGTGAAAAGTTGTGGTCCCAACCGACCAACCCCTGTGGAACACCACTAGTCACCGGTTGCCATCCTGAAAAGGACCCCCTTATCCCCACACTCTGCCTTCTGTCTGTCAGCCAATTTTCTATCCATGCCAGTACCTTCCTCTTAACACCATTGGCTCTTAGCTTATTTAGCAGTCTCCTGTAAGGCACCTTGTCAAAGGCTTTCTGGAAATCCAAATAAATCACTTCCACTGGCTCTCCTTTGTCTAACTTACCTCCTCAAAGAATTGTAACAGATTTGTCAGACATGACCTCTCTTTGGTGAAGCCGTGCGGACTCAGCCCTATTTTACCATGCATTTCCAAGTACTCCGCAATTTCATCCTTAATAATGGACTCCAAGATCTTATCCATGACCAAGGTCAGACTAACTGGCCTAAAATTTCCCTTCTGCCTCCCTCCCTTCTTAAACAGGGGTGTTACATCAGCCTTTTTCCAGTCCTCTGGGAGCTCCCTGACTCCAGTAATTCCTGAAAGATCACCACCAATGCCTCCACAATCTCCTCAGCTATCTCCTTCAGAACCCTGAGCTGTAGTCCATCCGGTCCAGGTGATTTATCCACCTTCCGATCTTTCAGCTTCCCTAGCACTTTCTCCTTAATGATGGCCACTATATTCACCTCTGCCCCCTGACTCTCTCGAAGTTCTGGCATGTTACTGGTGTCTTCCACCGTGAAGACTGATACAAAGTACCCATTCAGTTCCTCTGTCGCTTCTTTGTCCCCCATTACTACTTCTCCAGCCTCATTTTCCAGCAGTCCAATGTCCATTCCTGCCTCTCTCTTACCTTTTATATATCTAAAAATACTCTTGCAATCTTCTTTTATATTTCTAGCTTGCTTATCCCCATTTTTCATCTTCTCCAGCCTTTTTAAAAAAAATTGTCCTCTGCTTGCTTTTAAAAGCTTCCCAATCCTCTGGTTTTCCACTATTCCTTGTCTCACGGTATGCTCTTTCCTTTGCTTTTATGCTATCCCGAACTTCCCTTGTCAGCCATGGTTGCCTCGTCCTCCCCTTGGAATGAATTTATGTTGTACCTTCTGAATTATCCCCTTGGAGAACCTGCCTCCAGGTGAGTAGCTGTTTCCCACACTTGGAGCTTGTGAGTCTGATGGTTTCCACAGGGAAAATCCAGCTCGATTTCTCTCTCCACAGATGCCACTGCCCAGAGTTTTTTTTATCTTTGCTCCAGATTTACTCCATCAGTTGTCCAATACCAAGGCCAATAATTCCTCTACCAACACTAAACACTGCATAGCCATTGCTATTGGTGCCCAGAATTTATCAAGTTACCATTGCCAATATGCTCTGCTTCACGACCCTTGTCCCCACCCCCCCACAAGGGTATCCGACTTTAAATCATACCCAGTCAATGAGATCAAATAAGTCTTTACTATAAACCATCCGGCTGCAACGGTTGGGGAATTTTTGACAGCTTTGCTCTAATCCAATTGTTGCTTTAATCTGATCATTCTACTCCCTGCTTGTGATCTACAATTGATTACAAACTCCAATCTTGCACATTCATCAGATCTGAAACTGCATCTTGGTTCCACCTTGTCCTCTATCTCATTCTGCCAAATGCAATTCGTAGAATCATAGAAATCCTACAGCACAGAAAGCGGCCATTCGGCCCATCGAGTCTGCACCGACCACAATCCCACCCAGGCCCTACCCCCATATCCACCCACTAATCCCTCTAACCTACGCATCTCAGGACACTAAAGGGGCAATTTTACCATGGCCAATCAACCTAACCCACACATCTTTGGACTGTGGGAGGAAACTGGAGCACCCGGAGGAAACTGGAGCACCCGGAGGAAACCCACACAGACACGAGGAGAATGTGCAAACTCCACACAGACAGTGACCCAAGCCAGGAATCGAACCCAGATCCCTGGAGCTGTGAAGCAGCAGTGCTAACCACTGTGCTACCGTGCCGCCCTTGGTATCTCAATATGATCTCAAGTTTATACTGATTGGATCGCAACAAGCCAGTTGATTCTTTTCAATTTTAAATCCACAATTAAAACTTTGAAATGTAACTTTGTCTGCAAATGTCAACTCCTGTCCAAGATAGGTCAAAGCTCAGTGATGGGAGGCTCTGTGACTTTAGCTAGATAGTATAATGCAAAATAAAGTCAGGCCACAGGACAGCCTTAGAGAATAGTTCTCATTTTTATTGAGACAGAGCACAGGAAAGAGATAGCGAATCTGGTGAAGTGGTGTGATGACAATAATCTCTCCCTCAATGTCAGTTAAACGATGAAGATTGTCATCGACTTCAGGAAACGTAGTGAGAACATGTCCCTGTCTACATCAGTGGAGACAAAGTAGAAATGGTCGAGAGCTTCAAGTTTTTAGGTGTCTAGATCACCAACAACCTGTCCTGGTCCCCCCATGCTGACACTATAGTTAAGAAAGCCCAACAATGCCTCTACTTTCTCAGGAGACTAAGGAAATTCAGCACGTCAGCTACGACTCTCACCAACATTTAACAGATGCCCCATAGAAAGCATTCTTTCTGGATGTATCACAGCTCGGTATGGCTCTTGCTCTGCCCAAGACCGCAAGAAACTACAAAGGGTTGTGAACGTAGCTCAGTCCATCATGCAAACCAGCCTCCCATCATCGACTCTGACTGCCTTGGAAAAACAGCCAGTATAATCAAGGACAACACGCACCCGGACATGCTCTCTTCCACTTTCTTCTGTTGGGAAAAAGATACAAAAATCTGAGATCGTGTACCAACTGAATCAAGAACTGCTTCTTCCCTGCTGCTATCAGACTTTTGAATGGACCTACCATATATTAAGCTGATCTTTCTCCAAAACCCAGCTATGACTGTAACACTATATTCTGCACCCACTCCTTTCCTTCTCCCCTATGTACTCTATGAATGGTATGTTTTCTCTGCACATCATGCAAGAAACAATACTTTTCACCGAATCCCAGTACATGTGACAATAATAAATCAAATAAAAAAAATCATGGGCGGGCGTGGGGGGGGAGGCGATGGCCTAGTGGTATTATCGCTAGACTATTAATCCAGAAATTCAGCTAATGTTCTGGGGATCCGGGTTCGAATCCCACCATGGCAGATGATGGAATTTTAATTCAATAAAAAAAATCTGGAATTAAGAATCTACTGATGACCATGAAACCATTGTCAATTGTCATAAAAAACCCATCTGGTTCACTAATGTCTTTAGGGAAGGAAATCTGCCGTCCTTACCTGGTCTGGTCTGGCCTACATGTGACTCCAGAGCCACAGCAATGTGGTTGACTCTCAACTATCCTCGGGCAAATAAGGATTGGCAATAAATGCTGGCCAGCCAACGATGCCCGTGTCCCACAAATGAAAAAAAAAGTTAATGTACAAAATAATCTGGTGCTTAATCGACTGGTAAAAGGTTAATTATTAGGCTTGTGACACAATCTAAATAATAATGCATACAAGAGCCCTTAAAACTAGAACCCATCCTTACAGGTAACTCTTTCATTTAGATAGTAATGCTCAGTGATGGCTTGTAGGCTGCGACAGGGGTGTGATGGCTTAAAATTGGCCCAAATTGTTGCTCCTCGGATCTTGAAAGATTTAATCTGACCAGCTGGTAAGCAAGTCATTTATACTGTGGAAGGGCCAAGGTTTGGTGCCACTTGACAAAATGACTATCTGAGTCCTCTAAGAATGTGCATTTTCAGTTGTGCAGCACAGGGTAGGGGGCTGGAGGAGAAGAATGAGACTGACAAGAGGAAGGAAAAATTGGGTCATAGGCACTATTAAATGTAAAAATCTTTTAATCAGGTAGAATGAAAATGACTTGAAACATCCTTTGATCCATAAGACATAGGAGCAGAATTAGGCCACTCGGCCCATCGAGTCTGCTCCGCTATTCAATCATGGCTGATATTTTTCTCATCTCCATTCTCCTGCCTTTTCCCCATAACCCCTGATCCCCTTATCAGCCAAGAACCCATCTTTCTTTGTCTTAAAGACACTCAATGACCTGGCCTTCTGCGGCAAAGAGTTCCACAGATTCATCACTCTCTGGCTGAAGAAATTCCTCATCTCTGTTTTAAAGGATCGTCCCTTTAGCCTGAGGTTGTGCCCTCTGGTTCTAGTTTTTCCTACTAGTGGAAACATCCTCTCCAGGCCTCGCAGTCTCCTGTAAGTTTCAATAAGATCTCCCCTTACTTGCTTTATAGTGTTTTATGAAGTAAAAATAAAAACAAGACAAGTTTATTTTGTTTATTTATGCTCTGGTTGTACCTTTATTGTTACCTTATTCACTAACAGTTCAGTGGTGCAGGTTACCATACACAGAATTAGATATCTGCATTACACGTCTATGCTATACAGCGAATGGATTATAATTAGTACAAATAAATGAAATATTTACATTTTTAAGTCTTTATACCTCAAGCTTGGTTCAACACATATTTACAAAATAAAAATTATGAATGTGTAGCCACCCTGACAAAATATAATAAATAATGTACAGTGTTGATGCACTCCTCTGAAGGGTCTGGCATTGATAGGAAGCACAATAAATTGCAACTAAAACTACCCTTAAACTACAATGGATTGTGGTTAACCAGCCACAACAGACAAAATTAAAATTAGAAAAAAAACACACAGGTAAATTCCTGATTATCAGCACACTCAGTAAACCTATGGACAGCAGCTACAGTATCTTTCCCTTTTAATGGCAATACCCACAAGTTTTTTATTTTGAGGGAGACGGTACAACTCATTAATTTATGTACAAGTTCTTCACGGATTCAAATCTACAAAATAATTCGATCTCAGCAGTGATTCCCAAATGTACAGGATGCTTCAGTGTGGCTGAAATATTAAGAGTGGATTTGATCATTGGGTTTGCCAGATTTCAAATTTTCACGCAAAAATGCTCTCAAATAAATGATCACATTAAGTACTATAGCCCGGTACTAGAGCACTTACAGTCTGGCTTATCGGAAAAACAAAAAGCCCAACTGTTAGAATACAGTAACCCTACTCTAAACTTTATAAAAAGATGTACAGTCTCTCTCAAACAACTGGTTGTATGTTTCATTTCCCAATGTGCAGTACTGGGGAAAGGGCTCTTATGCTGAGAAAATGTACAACGTCCCACAGCAATTTTCAAATCCCTTCCTAAACAATTACTCCTTTAAAAAAAAGTGTGCAATTCACTGCAAACAATTCATACAAAATAAATTGTGCATCCACTGTGCACCCGCTAAAAATTACACAGAAGCTAGAAATGAGAGGTGGTGGGAGAATCTTTGCTTTGATGAATCCGTGATACGTTTAACATGTGAACAGACTCTGCTCTCCAGTAGAAGCTGCATTTACTATTTGGAAGAGTTGATAAAAGGGATTGCAACACGGGAATCTTACAATGTTAATTTAAAAAAAGTCAGTACTAAATAAAAATTTGCAGCGCACTTATTCTGTGAATTCTATTTACTCAGGTCAACAAATATTTACTGATCCACCTGGATTTCTTTTCTTGTACAGTTCATAAGTACGGAAGGCCAAGTAAATTTTTCTTTAAGCAATTCTGCTGTACGTGTGTGCCCTTTATCTGATTTGCTAAGAGGTTGGTAACTTTTGAGACTCTATTTATTTATTTGAGATTTGATAGCAGTAACAAAAATGCGAGTTTTATTTCTCCCAGCTGCGCAGACGGCCAACTCTCAGATAGAATTAACACTCTGTTTTCATGTGGTTTCATACCTTAAGGATCGGGTACAAGGTTTCGAGATTTAAGCAAAGGGCAAATCTTACTTCCCTTACCAGTTTAGACCCAAGTATTTACCTTGTTCAAGAAAATGAGAAATAGAATCAGATTACAATTGATACGTTAAAGCAGTTTCACCCTCATCGTACTAAACTGTACATTATACATTTTGAAGGTATCTGGGGTTTCGTTTTGTCCAATATTAGGTTGGCATTAAAAGATAGGCATCTTGACAAATATATGAATGGGATGGGAATAGAGGGATATGGTCTGCGGAAGGCTAGGGGGTTTTAGTTCAGTCGGGCAGCATGGTCGGTGCAGGCTTGGAGGGCCGAGGGACCTGTTCCTGTGCTGTAATTTTCTTTGTTCTTATAAGCAGTGCTGCTTATGGTATGATGCAGTTGGAAATGTGATATTAAAAGTGCAAGATGTGCAAATTTCATTTGGTATCTAATGTGGAAAGTAAAGACTTCAAGTTTACTCCTACAGCATCCTTCATTGTACCTTTATCTAGTTGTAAACTTCATCCAAGAATCTGTATCTATCTTGTTCCAGCTTAAATGCACTGATTTAAAATATCTGGTGCTTAAGTGTACAAAAATGAACGAGTCTCTTTTTTTAGACACGGAAGCATTAGCTGACCAAAGTATGGTTCACTCAGATCTCCCAAAATTCCACACATTGCCCATGCTCAAGAGGTTGTCTGGCCTTTGGCATGACCCATCTCACCATGTGCTCTGGAAGTTGGCTGACTTCAGGGTACTCATCATACTGGTTCGACCGAGCATACATACTTAAACCTGACTCTTTACAATACAAAATCCATACATGTTCACAGCTAAGATCTGTATCTTGAAAATTTATCACAAGTGAATTGCAGATAATAAATAGTGGTGGGTCCTACTGTAGTCGGATATTTGAGTGTACTTACTGAATAACTACCAGCTTTTAGTTTAGATTCAGCTTTTATATCCAACAAATTTAAAAATAAAAGTGATACTTTAACAATATTCAAGCTTTGACGAATAGAATGCAAGTCACGTGACAAAACATAGCTGAGTTACGTTTCAGTAGAAATGGTGCATAGTCCATGATCATTAAAAGCCATGCAGAACACTAAGGGATTAATTCAAAGTTAAATCATCTGCCGTCATTTATAAGCAATTGACTATATTATGCATGCTACAACCTCTGTAGACTAATATACTGGGCACCTTACACTATGAAGCTATACATTGTTTAAGTTTTAGTGTAGGCTTACATTAACACCGCAATGAAATTATTGTGAAAATCCCCTAGCCGCTACACTCCGGCGCCTGTTCGGGTACACTGAGGGAGAATTTAGCACGGCCAATGCACCTAACCAGCACATCTTTCGGACTGTGGGAGGAAACCGGAGAAAACCCACGCAGACATGGGGAGAGTGTGCAGACTCCGCACAGACAGTGACCCAAGCCGGGAATCCAACCCGGGTCCCTGGCACTGTGAGGCAGCAGTGCCAACCACTGTGCCGCCGTGCCACCTCCTACTTTCACACCAGCACAGACCATGATCTGTAGGTTTGCTAGCCTCAGTCACGTCCTCCATTCTTTTTAAATGGCTCTCTTCAGCGAACAGTTTTTTAAAAAATGCACCAGAGAATAAAGTTACACCTTAATTATAAATAGTTATATCTAAAAGGATCTACGTATTTAAATAAATATTGTTTGCTATTTGGTCACCTAGGTTTGCAGAAGCTAGGTTGTATCCAATATTACTTGCTCCATATTATGATAGTGTGAGAAGCAATGATAAGTTATAGTCACAGACTAGGCATATCTTGTGTACAAATGAATATGAATTTACCTTAAAATCTACAATATGTTTCCACACAAATTTCAGAAACTCTCGGATCCTTTTGTACAAATTAAACTTCAGAACAAAAATCAGTTGAGGGTAGCGCAAATCGAGTTGGGATTTTAAGGGATAGGATGCGTACTAAGGATTGAAATTCCAGTTTCAGCACTTTAGCTTCTTTGATTTAAGTTGTTCAAAGCAAAGATTAGACATTTCTTCCCTCTCATTTCGAAGCACTGCTCCTTCTGCAATAAAATTAAACTGTAAACAGTACACTAATCAAATATTATCACTGAAATTCTCACTTTTGATTTGCTGAGGCAGCTTTCATCCTGGTAACTCTTGTAGTAAACAATTCAAGCATCAATATGGTTCTCTGTCGCGTTAAGACTATTAATGCCCCTCAGCTCCACTCCACGAATCAGTGCTGATTAGCACGTAAAGCAGCTTAACGTCTCCTGGTAACTGTTCAGCGGACAAACTGCCAGAATATCCAGTAGATAACCCCACTAGGATCCCATCTGATCGAGCTTTACTTATGCATATCATGGTCATCCATTATTGGTAAGAAAAAGTGCATATGTACGGTAAAAATAAATCTGCAGCGATGCCGAGTTATCTCTGCTGGTTTGCCAAGTGTGGTCTAATCTCTACCGCTTGTGACCACGAGGTCTGTGTGCATCATCGGATTCCACTTTACGTCCGTTCGGCATTAGTGGAAAGGTTTTTCCACGCCACACGCTTTATTAGGCGGCTATAATGCATTAGAAATACATGTTTCCCGCGTAGCAACATGTGAAAATAAATAGAGGGGAAAGCCCCACATTGAATGGAGGTTGCCGAGATATCCAGGCCTATGTTATCCTCGGGGGCTGGGTGGAATAGATCAAAGGACAAAACTACAATTATTGAAACGTTTTCGCAGTGCTCAGGTTTGACAAAATGCTAAATGTGTGCCAATCGTATCCTAAGTGTATTAATTTTTCTTTCAATAAACAGTTTGCTTATCATCACATACCATTCTGTTTTCACTCTATATATTACTGTGTAGTTAATCAATATTTCCTCAATATCATTTATTCCAATCAACCTGCAGTTATGCAAACTGACATGTTTCATTTTGGCTGGAAGGTGACATTAAGACAATAAGCTCAAAACTACTGAGAAATACTGACATGCAATTGCCTGTAAACAGGGTTGTGATCAGCTTGTGTTACACCTCGTTTGCTGGAAGGGACAAAGCATTTGGCAAGGAACACGTTAGCACACACCTTTAGGAACGCATCAGTGACAGCCAAGATACAAAAATGGATTGCAAAAATTGAGTGTGTGTAACTTCAGGGGAATAATGTGTAAATAAATCCTAGCCCCTTCCAAAAAACTACGTTCCAACTGTTGAGACTGAAACACGTTAAAGATGATCTCATGATGAGATGTTGGGAGGATTGCCTCAACATCTGTATGCAGCAAGCTCACTGGTACAGCCACGGGGGTGAATACTGGTCAGAAGGGTTTCATTTTCATTACTTTCTAAGTTGCACCTTTCAGTTTTAAAATAGCAACTTCAGCTGCAGGTTATCAGATGGGCAAAGGCCAGCAACTAAAAGGGTTAGCAAGTACCTCATTGTGGCATATCAGATTAGAAGGCAATTTTATTTCTAATGCATCTAGTTGAAGGCAGGAATACAGCATATTGCGGGATTTGGGGAGTATTTTCACCCCTCTGTCTGGCACAGCAGCGATGTGGAGTTACCGGACCTCGGGTCAATTATTCTTGGATGTTGCCCTTGATTGATGATGATTACGCTGCTAGGAAGCGTTTATCACTGAAATAATGCAGGTATCTGGTTATGTCCACTTGAAGGTGAGCACTGCATGCATTGCTGAAGTCAAGTCTGGATAACTATTTGCGAAAGTCTGCCATTATCTCTGCTTTCTTACCCAAAGGTGAGGAGGAACCTACAGCAACCTTTTGCCTTCAAACATGCGTGCAAACAGAAGATAGATATTTAGCTCAGGGGATCAGTCCTCCAAACACTGCCATTTGTGCTAAATAGCAGTGTCTTACCCAGATTGCTCCCCCCAGCGGGTTCTGCTGTCTTCCTGTTACTGGTGAACCCACCATTCCAAGTGGGTTCAGCTTTCTAGATCGACTAGTTTTCCTGCCAACTGAATAAGGAGGAGGAGTACATCTCCTCAGAGCGAACTTCACTCTGACCCCAGCAACCCACATTTAACAATCCAACAAAGTTCACGGCTGCTGCAATCACCAAAAACCTTCACTCCAAAAATCTTCTGGCAGCTGTGACATTCTAGAATACTGGAGATTACCGTGCAAGATGTTCCAGAACGCGCAGGTGAAGGTATATACCTGAAGGTATATACTCTCCTTATAAGCTATCTCATGTCAGAAGAGTAGCCTGAAGTTCTCTTCCTTCCCCATGCCCCCCCCACCCCACCCCACCCCCATCATCTTACAGCAACGAGTCCCCGAGGGTCAACTGCAGTTACCCTATGGTTGCAAATTAAAAGCTACAGCTCGACAGGAAACACAGACAAGGACATCCCACAGACACGAGAAGAAAGCGAACATGGGGGAAAAGAGGTGCTGAGAATCGTGCACACACTTGACTATTTTACAACATGCTACTACGAGATCTGGAATGGGTGTAAAGAAAAAGCGGTATTTTGGTAACTGGGAGAAAAGAAAGGTGCTCGGATAAGAGAGTTAAGCCACGTGTACATGAGAAACCGTCAAGAATCACAAAAGGTTAAGAGCAACAATTGTACTCGTTTGATGGGCAAGTCAGAATTACTACTTCATTTCTTGCTTTCGGTGAAAGGTTTCCTTTTACATCGTTTGCTGCCCTGAACGTCTCCTAGCGAGTTTTGACCTAAAAAGGCAAAAACAAGAGTTTGTAACTGGAAGCCACCGATCTGCACGACAATTGTAAAAGTGACAAAGTGACAGGCAACAGTAAAACATCGCAGAGGAACATTACCAAGCAGAATCTGACACTGCACCATGTAACCTTATAATACTTTACATAACTAAATGTGGATGATAAATTAAGGATAATGTAAATAGAAAAAGATTTGTTAATTTACACCAAAACTTAATCAAACAGCAGGCATTAGGGAGCATCTTACAGGCGGAAAGCCAGGGAGAGAGTTGGAGAGGTTTAGGGAGGGAATTCCAGACCTAAGGTGCTAGAAATTTGAAGGCATTTAATTACTTTTTAAAAAAATCAATAAATGGCAGGCCTCAAAATACTAAAATGTAATTACTCCCATCTGTAACTCACCAACTCAAAGTTTGTACTTTTGGTGATATTTAGGGTCTTGTGGTGCAGTTGGTAGAGTTCCTTCCTACCTCTGCATCATAAGCTCCGGGTTCAAGTCACACTTCAGGACTTGATGGCCACAGAAGGTGAGTTGACAACAGGGCCAAACAGGTTGATCATCAGCCTGTAGATCCTTCATTTTTCATTTATTTGTGGGACATGGGCGTCGCTGGCTGGCCAACATTTATTGCCCATCCCTAGTCGCCTGAGGACAGTTGAGAGTCAACCACATTGCTGTGGCTCTGGAGTCACATGTAGGCCAGACCAGGTAAGGACGGCAGATTTCCTTCCCTATTTGACACTAGTGAACCAGATGGGTTTTCCCGACAATCGACAATGGTTTCATGGTCATCAGATTCTTAATTCCAGATATTTTTTATTGCCCTCAAATTCCACCATCTGCCGTGGCGGGATTCGAACCCGGGTCCCCAGAACATTAGCTGAGTTCCTGGATTAATACTCTAGTGATAATACCAATAGGTTATCGCCTCCCCCTCAACATGCCTGATGGCAGACGGTAAGAGTGGGAGAGCTTCCTGGTCAGCCATACTGCAGAACAAACCACTGCAGTGCTTTGCCAAGCATAATGATGGACCATTTCAATGGAAGTTCATGGTCACTAATACCCTAAGGGCATGGTACCTAAAGGAGGAGGAATGAGGATGCTGGCACTGGGAAAATGGGACATTTCAGCATCAGGATCAAAGGTTCTTGAAAGGGTTAAAAATCACAAGTTTAAAAATCACATAAGCTGTAAGCTGAACCTCAGTGAAAACTATGTGCAAATGACAGGTTTTGATTTAAGTAAGCCCTGATAAGGCTCAAGGACAATTTAATCGAATGATGCAGTTCATGTCTGTCCATTAGAACAAGGAACAGTGGAAAAGGAGGTTGAGATGCCATTGGTCAGAGATATAGCTATCATTTCTGGACGACATGGTAGGTTGGTGCAAAAGGTTGGATCTCATGGGATAAAGGGGGAGGTGGCTAGATGGGTGGAGAACTGGCTTGGTCACAGAAGACAGAGGGTGGTAGTGGAAAGGTCTTTTTCCGGCTGGATGCCTGTGACTAGTGGTGTTCCGCAGGGCTCAGTGTTGGGACCTCTGCTGTTTGATTTATATAAACGATCTGGACAAAGGTGTAACTGGGGTGATCAGTAAATTTGCGGACGACACGAAAATGGTTGGACTTGCGGATAGTGAGGAACATTGTCAGAGGCTACAGAAGGATATAGATAGGCTGGAAATTTGGGCAAAGAAATGGCAGATGGAGTTCAATCCAGATAAATGCGAAGTGATGCATTTTGGTAGAACGAACGTTGGTTCGGCCGCATTTGGAATACTGCGCCCAGTTCTGGTCGCCACACTACCAGAAGGACGTGGAGGCTTTAGAGAGAGTGCAGAGGAGGTTTACCAGGATGTTGCCTGGTATGGAAGGGCTTAGTTATGAGGAGAGATTGGGTAAACTGGGGTTGCTCTCACTGGAAAGACGGAGGATGAGGGGTGACCTAATAGAGGTGTATAACATTATGAAAGGCATAGATAGGGTGAACCGTGGAAAGCTTTTTCCCAGGTCGGTGGTGACGTTCACGAGGGGTAATGGGGGGGGGGGAGTTTTAACATGGATATCAGAAGGACGTATTTTACACAGAGGGTGGTGGGGGCCTGGAATGCGCTGCCGGGCAAGGTGGTTGAGGCGGACACACTGGGAACGTTTAAGACTTATCTAGATAGCCACATGAACGGAGTGGGAATGGAGGGATACAAAAGAATGGTCTAGTTTGGACCAGGGAGCGGCGCAGGCTTGGAGGGCCGAAGGGCCTGTTCCTGTGCTGTATTGTTCTTTGATATAACATGCACAAGTTTTAATCATCATAGATCATAGAATCTACAGTGCAGGAGGCCGCCATTTGCCCCATCGAGCCTGCACCGACAGCAATCCAACCCAGGTCCTGTCCTTTCCCCATAACCCCACATATTTACCCTCCTAATCCCTCTGACATTTAGGGGCAGTTTATCATGGCGAGTCAACCTAACTCGCATATCTTTGGAGTATGGGAGGAAACTGGAACACCCGGAGGAAACCCACGCAGACGGGGGAGAATGTACAGAGTTTGCACAGTCACCCGAGGCCGGAATTGAACCCGGGTCCCTGGCGCTGTGAGGCAGCAGTGTTAACCACTGTGCCACTCATAATTGGACACTTTCCTTACTTATGCATGATGTAACCATAACTATGATTGGATTGAGATAACTCCTGTTCTGTTACTGGTATATGCTAATTACTTGTAACCAAAGCTGAGACTTTAATTGCCTTTGTGTTTTTGTATTTTTCACTCGGAATGGATCCTATAGCTGTTTATAGTAAAGATCATCTTTAAACCACACTGTTCCTTTGTTTGGCTACTTGAGGCGAACAATAGTTTTTAAATACAACAAGAAAACCATTGTAACAGCCCTCAACAGTTCTCATGTCACATATGGAGGAAGAGTCTAGTTAGAATCATAGATTCCCTACAGTGCATTTGGCCCAGAGTCTGCACCAACCACAATCCCACCCAGGCCCTATCCCCATAACCTCATTCATTTACCCTAGCTAGTCCCCATGACAGTATGGGGCAATTTAGCATGGCCAATCAACCTACCCCACACATCTTTGGACTGTGGGAGGAAACCGGAGCACCCGGAGGAAACCCACGCAGACACGGGGATAATGTGCAAACTCCACACAGACAGACAGTGACCCGAGGCCGGAATTGAACCTAGGTCCCTAGCGCTGAGAGGCAGCAGTGCTAATCACTGTGCCGCCGTGTCGCCCCCTTGATGTTTTAATATTGCGTTTAATCCCACCTCTAGAACTGCATCAATTTACCATTACCTGCTATCCTTCACAACCTCTCAGGCATTTCTGCCATTTCAATCTTAGTTTGCAGCACGGTGCTCGATGGACCCACGCCCACCAGAACCTAAGCCCAAGACTATTCCACACCTCGAACCTTCAGAGCTCATCGCCTTGGTATGGGTCATCCAATTCCAATGCTGAAAGGACAATGCACTGACTCAACGAGTCAAGTGCAGGCAAGCCCAGTTTGATTTGATGATTTGAGATTCATTTTTTGGGTGACCAACCAAGAGAAAATGGGAGGAAACATGGTGAGTGAGCTGATCAAACATCAGTTATAACAAATTAACCCAGGGAAACATTCTTTCAGCATCAAGCTTTTTCCCAGGGTGGAAGAGTCAATTACAAGGGGCATAGGTGCGAGGGGCAAGGTTTAAAGGAGATGTACAAGGCAAGTTTTTTTTTACACAGAGGGTGGTGGGTGCCTGGAACTGACTGCCGGGGAGGTAGTGGAAGCAGATATGATAGTGACTTTTAAGGGGCATCTGAACAAATACATGAATAGGATGGGAATAGAGGGATACGGTCCCCGGAAGGGTAGGGGGTTTTAGTTCAGTCAGGCAGCATGGTCGATGCTGGCTTGGAGGGCCGAAGGGCCTGTTCCTGTGCTGTAATTTTCTTTGTTCTTTGATTGACATTTCATCTCAATCAGCCACGCATCGTCCCGACTTCCGCTGTCACTGGGCTAAGATTCTGGGACCCCCCTCTCTCCTAACAGCACCCACCCATTCAGGAAGGTGGCTGGCCACCATCTTCTCAACAGCAACAAATGGTTGCATCACCCATATCCCAATGAATGAAAAAGATCTCTTTCAGCACAAGCCTGCTCACTGCTCAACAAGATTACCAATAACCAACAAGATGAAGAAAAGATTAAGTTAATTACCGTTCTTGTAACGATTTGACTTCTAGAAGGTGTGAATTGACTAAATTGCATCTCTCTCAATTAAAATGAAAATTTGTTAATTCGAATGATGCTTCCCACTTTTCCAAGAGCAAGCTCCAGGATATTGGGAGCAGGAACGAGGATGAGAGGAAGTTTTGCCGGAAGGTAAGTGAGGGGTTTACCTGATTGAGCCAGCCAGCAGTGGGTTGAAGGCGTACAACCAGTCATACATATCTTTGTCATTGCTTGCCTGCAGAAGTATTCCACGATGTTTTGTGCACACTGCAAATGTGTTGGCTGTCTGTAATAGTGCGGAAAAATAAATTAACAAATGGTTATTTACTGGGCCTCTTGAGACCAGAGAGCTTTATTCACCTTTCGCTTCTAACCATCAATTAAGAATGTTGCATTCCTAATGTGATCATCGAAGATGCTTCTTTACTACCAATTTTAACCTTTCCTACATCTCTCCAGAAGGTACTGAACCATTACTAAGCTGCAGTCCAATAGGTAGTGGCTGCCCAGCTAAGTGGCCAATCTTTATGAGCCTTGACAATGTGGCAGAGGATTTATACACTAAGATATGAACAGCTGGAGGAGGCCATTCAGCCTCTCGAGCCTGTTCCGCCATTCAATGAGATCATGGCTGATCTGATTGTGGCCTCCACTCCACATTCCGCCTACCCCCGATAACCTTTCACTCCCTTGTTAGCCAAGAATCTATCTACCTTGGCCATAAAAATATTCAATAATCCTGCCTTGACCGCTCGCTTAATGAGAGAATTGCAAAGACCCTCAGGAAAAAATTGCCTAATCTCCATCTTAAAAGGAGGACTGCTTATTTTTAAACTGCATCCCCAGTCTCTCCTGCAAGGGGAAACTTCTTTTTAGCATCCACCCTGTCAAGTTCCCTCAGAATGTTAAATGTTTCAATGAGACCACCTCTCATTTTTCTAAACTCCAGTGGATACAGTCCCACCCTGTCCAGCCTTTCCTCATCCCAAACACTCCAATCGTAGGTATCAGTTGAGTGAACCTGCTCTGAACAGCTTCTAACACATTCACATCCTTCTCAAATAATGAGTCCGAAACTGTACACAGTACTTTAGATGTTGTCTCACCAATGTCCTGTACAATTGGAGCAAAACATCCCTACTTTTATATTCTATTCTCCTGGCAAAGGACGACAATATTCCATTTGCCTTCCGAATTACTGGCTGTACCTGCATACTAACTTTTTCTGATCATGTACCAGGACACCCAGATCCCTCTGTACACTCACCAGATGAAGGAGCAATGCTCCAAAGGCTCTTGCTACCAAATAAGGCTGTTAGAATTTAACCTGGTGTTGTGAGACTTCTTACAGTGCCCACCCCAATCCAACGCTGGCATCTCCACATTCGTGACCCCTCAAGAATCCTGTAATCTTTCTCTATTTAAATAAGATGTTGCTTTTCTATGCTTCCTGTTGAAGTGGTCAAGCTCACATCTCCCACATTATGCTCCATCCACCAAGTTCTTTGCCTATTTACTTAACCTGTCTATGTCCCTTTGCAGACTCCTGATGTCCTCTTCACAACTTACTTTCCCATCTTGATTTGACAATTTGACTGTAGAAACATAAACTGACGCTGCCCTCACCTGACATCCATACAAACACACTTATTAGCATGTGTCATTGGTTAGCAATCAGGCCCCCTTAGATGACAGACTGTTATTTCTGATAGGCACCATAGCCAAGATCAACTCTAACCCTGCACAGCAGAGGGGTTAAACCAGAGCTCTATATGGCCACATCACAACTTTACTTGCTGTCTTTACCGACCGAACCATGGAAAGAGTCTTAAAATGGTTTTATCTGGAATATCTTATGTAGCTGTGGAGTCACAGAATAGAATCATAGAATCCCTACAGTGCAGAGGGAGGCCATTCAGCCCATTGAGCCTGTACCAACAACTATCTCTTCCAGGCCTTATCCCCGTAACCCAATGTATTTATCCTGCTAGTCCCCCGACACTAAGGGGCAATTTAGCACGGCCAATCAACCTAACCTGCACATCTTTGGACTGTGGGAGGAAACCGGAGCACCCGGAGGAAACCCACGGGGAGAATGTGCAAACTCCACACAGACAGTGACCCGAGGCTGGAATTGAACCCGGGTCCCTGACGCTGAGAGGCAGCAGCGCTAACCACTGTGTCGCCCATTTAATTACGCATTTCAATAGATTATAAAATATGAGAATGCAAGTATAAATGGTACACGAGGAGTACTGGATTACCAGAGTAGGTGGATGCCTAAAGATAGAGTGAGGTAATGCAGAAAATCAGCAGCCAGCATTATCAGAGGATTGGCGTTGAACCCATATGGCTAGGTAATAGTTAGGGATTTCAATGATATGTGACTCATGAATGGTGACTCTATAGATTATGTCTTAATGAATTTGTTTTCCTGTGGTGAAGACATACACAAATAAACAACGCAACAACTTACTGACCTTTAGCATTGCCTGTTGATCCTCACTGTATTCTACCTGAGCTGTGGACAGGTTGAGAATACCTCTTTCCACGGGGTCTTTATCACTATTGTAGATAAACACATACGGACGCCGGATGGCAACATAATGCTTCACCCAAGAATTAGACTGAGGCTCCATGAAATGCAGATATCCTTTCTTTGACACCACAGGACTAAAGCGCATGAAAAGAAGCACAGACCATTAAAAAAGTCAAATACAATTGCAGCATTTACAAATACTTGGAATAAGTTGGAGGAAATCATTTGGGAATCTAGCAAGAAGCTCTTACCCAGTCCTAATCTCTTCAATGTCAGGAAGCAGGTTCAGGAATTCGTGCTTTCCCGCTCTGGCTAGGTATGAAGTTTCTACTCGAGAAACCATGGGGAAGCCATCAAACTCCATGCACGGACTAGAAGACCTAGAGTTGGCCTCAGGAGTCCTGCAATATGAGCATAGTCTTAGCTTACAAAGAAGCAAGGGCTGAAACATACCCAACTGAAAATGTCCACATTGCACCCTGGAGCTTAATCATTACAACACTGACATGGGAAAGAGAAAGAGTTTGAATCAGTCATGTAAGAATGAAAGTTCTTCGCAATTGATGCATTAACAAATAAAGGAGCCCCAAATAATGATAATTCAGAATAAAGGGCATGGAACACATTGGCAATCATTGGGGCTTCTTTTCCGCACAAGGGCAGCACAGCGGCTAGCACTGCTGCCTCAAAAATCCAGGGACTCGGGTTCGATTCCGACCTCAGGTCACTGTCTGTGTGGAGTCTGCACATTCTCCCCGTGTCTGCGTGTGTTTCCTCCGGGTGCCTCCCACAGTCCAAAATGTGTGGGTTAGGTTGATTGGCCATGCTAAATTGACCCGAGTGTCAGGGGGATTAGCAGGGTAAATATGTGGTGTTATGGGAAAGGACCTGGGTGGGATTGTGATCAGTGCAGACTCGATGGGCCAAACGGCCTCCTTCTGCACTGTAGGGATTCTATGATTCTATGAAATTGAAGATTGACTACAGTTGTAAGTTGGAATAGATTTACAGAAAATAATTTAGGTATCCGAGTTATAGAGAAAGAAAAATGCTCCAATTATATTTCCAGTCTTTTTGTTACTTGGCCCTGGGATGTTGACATCTTGAGCAAGGCAATTATTACCAATACATAAACTGTAATGGCACGGTGGCACAGTGGTTAGCACTGCTGTCTCACAGCTCCAGGGACCCGGGTTCAATTGCAGCCTTGGGTCACTGTCTGTTTGGAATTTGCATGTTCTCCCCACATCTGCATGGGTTTCCTCCGGTTCCCTCCCATGCTCCAAAGATGTGCGGATTAGGTTGATTGGCCATGCTGAATTCCCCTTTAGTGTCAGGGGGATTAGCAGGGTAAATATGTGGGGTAACGGGGATAGGGCCTAGGTGGGATTATTGTTGGTGCAGGCTCGATGAGCCAAATGGCCTCCTTCTGCACTGTAGGGATTCAATAATTCTATGAATTGCAATGACTGTCAGTTCAGGATGTAGGCCATGTGCAGACAGAAAGGAGACAAAAAGACTGGACTTCAGCTGCTGGGGTCGGGGAGGGAGCAATGATCTTTGTATCTACATTAAAAACAAACAGGATACAATGAATGGGCTGAACATTTAGATTGCACTTGTGACCATTGCTCTCCATTCTTTGAATGTAGGTCAACCCTCAAAAACAAACTGACCACATTTAGGGGCAGGGAGAGGGGAAAAAAAAAAAAGAGGAAAATGGACTTTGGGAAGTTTCATTCCTACTGCTGTAAGGATTGTCTGAAATGAGTTTCAATTGTCTCAATCAGCTCTTTGTGGTGTGGGGGACACAGTCCATAATTTGCTTCAACAGTTTCTCACACGACAAGCTCTTCATTCCAGGGATCATTCTTCTGAACCTCCTCCGGACCCTTTCCAAGGCCAGCATATCCTTCCTTAGATATGGGGCCCAAACCTGCACTGTTGGCATCGCTCTGCATCACTAACCAGCCGTCCAGTCAAAGGCCACAAGTATAAGGTGATAAGACAGTGGAAAAGTACACACTGGTACAGGGGATACTACTTTAAAAATAAGATTAAGGCACATTGCTGCAAGTTTAAAAAAAATAAAAACTCGCCTAAACTTCAGGTTTAACAAGTCAATGAGAACAGTATTCAGTTTTTCAGTGCAAGCATCCCTCAACCTGGTTAGCAACAAAGGAGCATTCATTCAGACTTACTTCTGATCCACTGAGTTACACCTGGAGTCCACCAGTGATGGGCAGGTGGAGGAAGGAGTGAGGGTGGTGCTGCTGAAACTGGACACAGAAGCATCGCGGCCGATCGGGGAGTTTACATCTGAAAGCTGAAACACAAAGCATTTCTCAGTAATCCACTCCCAACGGCACCAATACAAGAAGGTTCTCATTTTCACTTACCTTGAAATGATTAAAAATATCAAAAAGCACGTTGCAAGGTACATCACAGGGCCCAGCCATTTTAGAAAGATCAAACTTTGAAGAAATGACCATCTTTTCTGATCTAGAAAAGTGCTAATATTAACCTATCAAATGGTAAAAATTTACAATCCTCAAAGTGCCATGCCCATCCACCTCAATGAGATGATCATAGAATCAGACAATCCTACAGTGCAGAAGGAGGTCATTTGGCCCACTGAACCCATACTGACCACAATCCCATCCAGGCCCCATCCCCATAACTCCATGGATTTACCCTGCTAATCCCCTTGACCCCAAGGGATCATTTACCATGGTCAATTCACCTAACCTGTACATCTTTGGACTATGGGAGGAAACCAGAGCACCCGGAGGAAGCCCACACAGACATGGGGAGAGTGTGCAAAGTCCACACAGTGATCCAAGGCCGGAATCGAACTTGGGTCCCTGGCACTGTGAGGCAGCAGTGTTAACCACTGTGCCACAGAGCTTCAGGTATCCCAATCACAACAACCTGCCCTGGTCCCTCCACCCCGATGCTATAGTTAAGCCCACCAACCCCTTCTCAGGAGGCTAAGGAAATCCGCTACGATGCTCATCAACTTTTACAGATGCACCATAGAAAGCATCCTTTCCGGATGTATCAAAGCTTGGTATGACGCCTGCTCTGACCAGGACTGCAAGAAATTAAAAAGGGTTGTGAACGTAGCCCAGTCCATCACTCAAACCAGCCTCCCACCCACTGACTCCGTCTACACTTCCTGCTGCCTCGGAAAAGCAACCAGCATAATCAAGGACCCCATGCTCAAACCAGACTTCCTGATGTTGTTCTTTCTAACCTCTTTGAAGAACAGGCTTTATTAACCATGTACTCTCTTGCACCTCCTTCGCCAGGAAAAATATACAGAAGTCTGAGATCACGTACCAATCGAAAAAGCATAGAGTACATAGGGGAGAAGGAAAGGAGAGAGTGCAGAATATACTGTTACAGTCACAGCTAGGGTGTGACTAACAACATCAGGGAGTCTGCTTTGAGAGAAGTAGCTTTGCAGCAAACTATAACTATTTCCATGAATAGACTGTCTTCAGACGATTCAGGAACAGATACGTCATGAGAGTCTCTGTGTGACCCGTCGCTTTAACGCAGGAGAAACATGGGCCAAGGAGCTCGGAATGTACAGAAAATGCTATTTTGTCTGTCTGAAGTTAATTGTTAGAAGGGAAACATGGAGAAGGGAAATATCCCTCCCGAGCCTTCACCTGGTACTTATCCCAGAAACGCAGCACTGGGGAATCAGATGCAACATTACGCTGTATTATCTTCAGATAATTTTGTGTATTAAAGCACTTTCCTGCAATGTGAATTTGTATTTACCTTGCTGTCACTGATGCTGTTGCAGACTTGGTTCAGTTCTTTGTTAAATGTGTGCATTAGAAGTCGCAGACACTGAAACAAATGATTGCACATGAGGGACATTGAACAGACCAGAGAGATAAAAAATGTAGAGACCTAGCATCATAGAATCCTACAGTGCACAAGGAGGCCATTCGGCCCATCAAGTCTGCACCGACAACATTCCCACCCAGACCCTATTCCCTGTATCCCCATGTATTTACCCTAGCTAGTCCCCCTGACACTAATGGTCAATTGGCCAATCCACCTAACCCGCACAACTTTGGATGTCTTCAGATGGTTCAGGAACATATACATCATGAGTGTCTCTATGTGACCCATCGCTTTAACGTAGAAAAAACATGGAAGAGTTCAGACAAAAGAATTAAAACATCAAAAATACTCATCTGAGATTGCACAAACTGAATTTTATCAGGGATAAATTAGAGATTAAGTCCATCTCAAATGATATTTACTTACAAAAGAAAAACCTTTGGACCAGGTACGGTGAACAAAATACACTAAATGTCTGTTTCTACAAAGAAAAATTGGCAGAATTGGCAAGAGAGCAGAGAATGAGAACTTATTGATGCAAAGACATGTCCAGATCTGAGGGGGGGGGGTCAAAGCAAGAGAGAATGCTGGAAAATCTCAGCAGGTCTGACAGCATCTGTAAGGAGAGAAAAGAGCTGACGTTTCGAATCCAGATGACCCTTTGTTAAAGCTGGGGCAAAGGATCATCTGGACTTGAAACGTCAGCTCTTTTCTCTCCTTACAGATGCTGCCAGACCTGCTGAGATTTTCCAGCATTCTCTCTTTTGGTTTCAGATTCCAGCATCCGCAGTAATTTGCTTTTATTCGAAGGAGGAGAATTGGGCAGATATTTGAAAAGGAAGATTTCACAGGACTATCAGAAAAGAGTGGGGCAGTTGAACTAGTTGGATAAAAGCTAACTTGATAGCTCTTCTTTCAAAGAACCAGCACAGGTACCAAATGGCTTCCTCTTACGTTAAGATTCTATGATTTGCATAAAAACACATTGTAATGGAGGTCGACTGGGACATTACAGGAAGATATGGACGAGATGGTCAAATGGACAGATAAGTGGCAGATGGAATTTAACCCTGAAAAGTGTGAGGTGATGCACTTTAGAAGGAGTATTTCGACAAGGAATAATACTATGAAAGGTCTGACACTGGGAAGTTCCGAAGAACAAAGGGACCGTGGCATGTTTGTCCATAGATCTCTGAAGGCGGAAAGGCAGGTTAATAGGATGGTGAAAAAGGCATATGGCACACTCGCCTTTATCAATCGGGGTATAGATTACAAAAGCAGAGAGGTCTTGATGGAGTTATATTGAACTGTGGTGAGGCCACAGCTGGAGTACTGTGTGCAGTTCTGGTCACCACATTATAGGAAGGATGTGATTGCACTGGAGGGGGTGCAGAGGAGATTCACCAGGATGCTGCCTGGGATGGAACATTTAAGTTACAAAGGAAGGCTGGATAGGCTTGGGTTGTTTTCGCTGGAGCAGAGAAGACTGAGGGGCAACCTGATTGAGGTGTTCAAGATTATGAGGGGCATGGACAGGGTGGATAGGGAGCAGCTGTTCCCCTTAGTTGAAGGGTCAGTTATGAGGGGACACAAGTTAAAAGTGAGGGGGGTGGGAGGTTTAGCGGGGGGGGGGGGGGGGATTTGAGAAAAACTTATTTTTACTCAGAGGTTGGTGAGGGTCTGGAATGCGCTGCCTGGGAGGGTGGTGGAGGCGGGATGCCTTTAAAAAGTACCTGGATGAGCACTTGGCACATCATAACATTCAAGGCTACGGGCCAAGTGCTGGCAAGTGAGATTAGGTGGGCAGGTCAGGGCATATCATGCATCGGTGCAGACTCGATGGGCTGAAGGGCCTCTTCTGCAATGTAGTATTCTGTAATTAGCATGGCTGGTTCTCCTTCATGTTCATTTGACAATAGATTCAAAAGAAAAAACACACACGGTCCAAATCACAAGCTGCCTGAGTGTAAACATCTCGCTAATTGACCTATTTCGAGACATGGCACAATTTTTGCAATAAAGCAAATTTTAGCTTTTTTTTTTAAAAAGAAAGTGTTTCACTGTTTCCCAGTTCACGTATTTTTCTGAAGCAAAAGAAAAAAAAACCTGCTTTCTGGACTACACCATTAGTAAACTGAATTAGCTGCTGGGGGATTTGCCAGAGCAATCAGCTACATTTTCTTTCCAACTTCTCACTCCTGTGAGGGTGTGTTTGGCTACAATCCTCTGCTGTATTTCAGATGGTTAGGCAAGAAGTGTTTAAAGTTTATTTATCAGTCACAAGTAAGGCTTACATTAACACTGCAATGAAGTTACTGTGAAAATCCTCTAGTCGCCACACTCCGGCGCCTGTTGGGGTACACTGAGGGAGAATTTAGCACGGCCAATGCACCTAACCAACACGTCTTTCGGACTGTGGGAGGAAACCCTTGCAGACACGGGGGATCGGGGTAACATGCAGACTCCGCACAGACAGTGACCCGAGCCTGGAATCGAACCCAGGTCCCTGGTGCTGAGAGGCAGCAGTGCTAACCACTCTGCCTCCAAGTGGAACAATGCTGTCTGGAGAACTAAGACAGTGAACTTGCGGTAAAAGAACCTGGGCCAGCCTCGGGAACGGGTGAGCAACATGTGAAATGATTACCATAGAATCCCTACAGTGCAGAAGGAGGCCATTTGGCCCATTGAGTCTCCACTGACTCTCTGAAAGAGCATCTTGCCCAGACCCAGCTTCACCCCGCTGCCCTATCCCCATAATCCCGCACATTTGTCATGGCTAATCCATCTAAACCTATACATCTTTGCGGAAGGAATCCAGAGGAAACCCTCGCAGACACGGGGAGAATGGTGCAAACTCCAGTCACCCTAAGCCGGAATCGAACCCATCATTTCATTCACAGCCCATCAGTGGTTAGCACAGCATCAGAAAGATCTGTTTATCTTTGGCCTGAGCCAATGGAGAGACCATTCAATTATTTCAAAACCAAAGAACTGAAACCTTTAAGAACAAGAGACCAACAAGAATTCTTCCAAAACTAACTGTCACTAAGCCAAAGTTCCAAGTCTGCTCACAATAAACAATTGTACCAAACTTGAATGCAAGATCTGAGCTGACGCATTAAATTTTTAAACACAACTTTTATATTCTTTAACCAAAAGAGAAAATGCTGGAAAATCTCAGCAGGTCTGGGCAGCATCTGTAAGGAGAGAAAAGAGCTGACGTTTCGGGTCCAGATGACAAAGCTTTGACAAAGGGTCATCTGGACTCGAAACGTCAGCTCTTTTCTCTCCTTACAGATGCTGCCCAGACCTGCTGAGATTTTCCAGCATTTTCTCCTTTGGTTTCAGACTCCAGCATCCGCAGTAATTTGCTTTTATCCAGCCCTTTACACTCTTTATTCCACTCGGCACAGCGAATGACCCATGAGGTTTTTTTTTTCCAACCACTGCACATATATCCCACACTGAGTGACTTCTCAAGGCTGTGCCTCACTGCGCTGTACCTTGGTGGCCAGCTCTTTCTCTCGATCCACGAGGCTCTGAATGTCCGCCGAGTCATATCCGCTGCTTTCACTGGGCGTGACGGCGCTCTCGAACGTTGTGGTAGATATCTGTGAGGAGATGCTGGTCGAGGTGCTGAGCGTACCACTGCTCATACTGGGCGAGAGGGAATCACAGAGAGATTTGGAAGTCGTCTCGCCGAGTTTCTCACGCAGCAGCAGCAGATGGCGTGTCCTCTCAACCTTCAGAAATACACCACAGGTTAGCGGCCTGAACATATAATGAAAGTGCTCAAAGTACAGAAGCGCGATATTGAGATACATTAAACACCTGTGTTCATTTGTCACACGAGGAAAAATTGCACAGGTCAGGGCAGGGCCATGGGTAAAAGGTAGGTATGTGGGACTGCTCTTACAGAAGGCCAGAATGGAAACAATGGGATGAATGGCCTCCTCCTGCGATTTTCAAAGCTAATTTTCAGTCCAACATAAATGGAGAAAAGTAGAAATATTCTCAAATTCAGCCCTTCGAGCCTGCTCCGCCATTCAGTCAGATCATGGCTGATCTCTCCCAGGTCTCAAATCCACCTCACCACCTGTTCCCCATGTCCTCTTATCCCTTTCTCCATTAGAAATATATATCTATCTCCTTCCTGAAACCATGTAACGATTCAGAGTCCACTGCGCTCTGCTTTAAATCAAACAGAGGAGAAACTGTGGGACAGATAAGGGAGTGAAGCAGATTCCTTTTGCTTTCAGTGTGACGTTGCAGGTGCATTTCTTACACGGAGAAAATTCCTGGTGGGGAATCTTTAATTAACTTAATTGGGTTTGCTTTGAGCATTGTCAAAGACTGTGGTAGGTAAACATTTGTTTCCATGCAATAGGTGAAAATTTTGAAATCTTACTTTATCCAAAAGCAATAATTTGTCATGGAATACTGAAGGTGAATGCACCTTTCCAACATAGGGCTGGAAGTCGAGCAAAAAACCCTGCCCTTTCTGATCATTGCTCTCAACTCAAAGAACTCCCAAGTGTAAGCTTCTTCGCTAGACGTCACCACAAATCTGTTCTGACAAAAAAAATTATGATCTCTGCAGCTCTTACAGCCTCAGTTTGTTTTTCTCACTGTTGCCGGGCTGTCTACGAGAGTCTTTTTAATGTTGCTTAACTGGGGTCTGTTTGTGTTTACTCCGGGATTGGTTTTATGACGCTGCATTGTTAGGAGAAAAAAAAAAATTGGTTTTGCAGGTCAGGTGGCAGAAGTTCTTCCATTTTCAGTTCTGGACTGTAGTTTTAGAAGGGACAGCAAGCTAAAAAAAACCTTTTCACTCTCTCCCTATTGTTTTGGAAATTCTGCTGGTTATCTGAAAGCAAGGTCTTACCTTCCTGCAGTACAGATTCTGCAGTTGGTAGCTTGACCAGAGTGTCCCTCCCTGGGGGTTCGGAGAAACTATTTTGACTTCAACTTGTTCTGAGTGAATCCAGAGGACTGCAGACTTCAACCAAAGGTCTCAATTTCCAGTATCACGTGAGCATTAGTCTTTGCCGTGTAGAATTTGTTTAAAGGGTTTTGTCTATGGAAGCTTTAGGTTTCGATTGGAACACATTAGGTATATTTGTTAAGGGTTATATATTATAGCGGTTGTTCTGTTTCTTGTCTGTAATTGGTAAAAGTTCTTGCTAATTTTCTTACTATACATATTAACTATATTCTTAAATAAACTTTTTTGATAAAAGCTCCCTAGTGGGTCATTCGAATCACACCTGAAGTGAAACATATCATGCTTATCCTCACCAAATTCAAGGTGCAAAACTTATGATCCAGGTGGGCTCCATAAACCAGTTTCTGACCTGAACCATAACACACTGCAATGAAGTTATTGTGAAAATCCCCCAGTCGCCACACTCTGGCGGCTGTTCGGATACACTGAAGGAGGACTTAGCGTGGCCAATGTACCTAACCAGCATGTCTTTCGGATTATGGGAGGAAACCGGAGGTTACAATAGGTTATCAACCTGAAACGTTAAACTCTGCGAGCATGATATTACCGCCCATTCACGCCGCGCTCCAGCCGCAGCGAAGACGAAGAATTTGACAACAAGCCAAATCTCCGTTCACCGCAGGGGGATGGGAAAATTCCGCTGGCGTGAACGGTCGGAAAATTCCTGCCTCTTTAGACGCTGCCTGACCAGGCTGAGTGTTGTACGTTTCAATTTCAGGTCTCCTGCCTCCACTCTATTTTTGGTTTTGTAAATCTGTTCACCTCGTGTAGGAGGTCCAGTTTTTCCAGTTCCCACTGATGTTCCAAGATGAGGCTGTCCCCGCGAGGTCTCCATCCGGCGAGATTCTCCTCTCCGCGCACGTAGGCAACCGAGGTGTCCAAAATCTTTCTTCGTCTCCTTTGCATTCCTGGAGCAGAACAGATCATTATTCCACCCACTGGTCTGTGTTGCACAAACACGACTGCTGCTAAGTATATTTTCACACAGACATGGGAAACACGCATCAGAAATGTGTCTCCTGCTGGGGCAATGCAACCCACGTGGAGCGAGGATTTGTGGAATCAGATTAGATGTAGGTGGGCAATTTACGTGACACTCTGTCCACAGCACACAGGGGGGGCGGGCACACGGGGGGGCGGGCACACGGGGGGGCGGGCACACGGGGGGGCGGGCACACGGGGGGGCGGGCACACGGGGGGGCGGGCACACGGGGGGGCGGGCACACGGGGGGGCGGGCACACGGGGGGGCGGGCACACGGGGGGGCGGGCACACGGGGGGGCGGGCACACGGGGGGGCGGGCACACGGGGGGGCGGGCACACAGGGGGGGCGGGCACACGGGGGGCGGGCACACGGGGGGCGGGCACACAGGGGGGGCGGGCACACAGGGGGGGCGGGCACACAGGGGGGGCGGGCACACAGGGGGGGCGGGCACACAGGGGGGGCGGGCACACAGGGGGGGCGGGCACACAGGGGGGGCGGGCACACAGGGGGGGCGGGCACACAGGGGGGGCGGGCACACAGGGGGGGCGGGCACACAGGGGGGGCGGGCACCATTCACAGATCTCTATCTTATAAATGCTTCAATTGGTCATCTTTGCAGACTGTAATTGTGTTAGAACATAGAACATAGAACATTACAGCGCAGAACAGGCCCTTCGGCCCACGATGTTGCACCGACCAGTTAAAAAAAAACTGTGACCCTCCAACCTAAACCAATTTCTTTTCGTCCATGAACCTATCTACGGATCTCTTAAACGCCCCCAAACTAGGCGCATTTACTACTGATGCTGGCAGGGCATTCCAATCCCTCACCACCCTCTGGGTAAAGAACCTACCCCTGACATCGGTTCTATAACTACCCCCCCTCAATTTAAAGCCATGCCCCCTCGTGCTGGATTTCTCCATCAGAGGAAAAAGGCTATCACTATCCACCCTATCTAAACCTCTAATCATCTTATATGTTTCAATAAGATCCCCTCTTAGCCGCCGCCTTTCCAGCGAAAACAATCCCAAATCCCTCAGCCTCTCCTCATAGGATCTCCCCTCCATACCAGGCAACATCCTGGTAAACCTCCTCTGCACCCTCTCCAAAGCCTCCACATCCTTCCTGTAATGTGGGGACCAGAACTGCACACAGTACTCCAAGTGCGGCCGCACCAGAGTTGTGTACAGTTGCAACATAACGCTACGACTCCTAAATTCAATCCCCCTACCAATAAACGCCAAGACACCATATGCCTTCTTAACAACCTTATCTACTTGATTCCCAACTTTCAGGGATCTATGCACACATACACCTAGATCCCTCTGCTCCTCCACACTATTCAAAGTCCTCCCGTTAGCCCTATACTCAACAC